>NW_017716984.1:0-18612 GCF_001865875.1 Lupinus angustifolius
TGTTGAATATCAAAATTTAATCTCAAAGCATTTTCTCGTTTTAATCTTGGTTTTATTTTCTAGTTGTTTAATTGTTTGACATGAAAACAAATTTTAAAAACATTAGTTTAGAACCATAATTATTATTTATATATTTAATAATATTCAAATCTATATGAATAGGATAATTGTTGATGATTTATGAGACAATTCGACTGAATATTTTATTGGTAATTTGAGGGTTAGCGTAATATATAATTTATATAATAACTTAATAACACATATAGACATTTTTTGAAAACTAACTAAAAAATTGTTCATAATTTATGTCTTATTGAGACAATGTAGATTTTCTAGTTCGCTCTTTCAATTTTTTTACTTTTTAGTTGTTTTTCTTACCAATGGAGGAGATTTGTTTTTTTTAAAATGTAAGTTGTTACCTTTATATATTTTTACAAGAAAAATTATATGTTGTTTGTAGACAAATATTTGAACTTTTGACGTAGGCAAGTTATAGAAGTATGATGTTACGTTATCCAATAATTATTTGGTTCTATATTTTATACAAATTTTCCTGACTAAATTAAACATTATATGAATGGCTATCAGTTAAACTTAATTCAAAGTAATACCATTTAACTTAATATAAATTAAGTACACAACGATATTGGAAATCGGTTGTCATTATTATTCATATAATTGAATTTATTAAGCCACTCTACCTTCCAGGACAAGTCCTTAACTAAAACAATTCTACTTAAAAATGAAATTTGGTAGATGGACATGTGCATCTCCAAACTCCACCTTCACACAGAGGAAGGCATTCCGAGCTGCATCTAGGAGTTATAACGCCTAAAAAAATACTCTTTATTTATTACGCGGAAAAGTGAGTAATTTTTTTCTTTTGAATTGATGACATAAAATTGTTTCCTTTTAAAAACCTTTCTTTTCTGGGACATCACTTTAAGTAACATATAACGCGAAAATCAAAACCGGTTACCTAACGGTAACTGAAATGATACAACATTTCATGAATATACATCATCATAGATATATATAAGAAGGTGATAGGATTCTCTCATCGCATCTTCGACCTCCCAAGTCGCGTCTTCGCCATTCGCTTGACTCCATATGACCTTAACCAAGGTAATCTCCTTTCCTCGGAGGGTTTTCGCACTTCGAACACCAATTCTCTCCGGCATAGTCACAAAATTTAGCTTATTCTTTAACTAGATCTAATCGGTTTCAAGGGATTCTTTAGGATCACCAAACACTACTGTCTTATTAAAGCAGCTCAATATCATATGGTTTTTAGAGAAATAGTCCGTTCCTATAGGCAAAACTAAACGGTTGACAACATCCACGGATAAGAACGAATGGGTCCCACCCAAATCGAACAGCATAGATAAAGAAATCTCAATCATACGACCTGTACCTTATATGAGGTCCTCACTCACCTCAATCTCAGCTCCGCTCATGGTGAATACCTTGCCATTGGCCTTTGGTCCTGCCGCTTGTACTTGAAAGTGTGCATGTCAAGAGGAACACTTTGGAAAGCTCTCCTTGAACGTCATGGTTTTGATGAGGACAACGTGTGCCTAAAAGTGCTTGAAGATAACCAACAATTCAACGTGCTTAAGTCTTTTATTTGGTACTAGGCTTAGACTAGATTCTAGTTTAAGTTGAGTCGAAGGCTTAGGGCACCTAATACATGTCTCACATGCATTTATCTTTAAATCATTTCATCCATGAGATATGTTCATTTCATAATATGTTCATGCATTACATAAATACATGTATATATGCATTCTAGGCATAAAACTAAGTGTCAAACATGTATTATCTAAGTGCATAACATATTTGATGTTTTCTATTTGAAAATACACATTTTATTTAGTGTTAATCGATTAACCATACCTTTAATCGATTAACCCAACTGCTGTGAAAAGTGGTTGCTACTGGAACACGTTTTTGAAATGCAGTTAATCGATTAAGGCTTTACGTTAATCGATTAACCTAACTGATTTTTAAGTTGTTGAAACTGAAAAACTGAAAAACAGAATCAGTTATGATTTTTAGTCCCGTTAATCGATTAAGAAGGCATTTAATCGATTATCTGGGGTTCTGGACTGATTCTTTATAAACTGCGTTTTCAGAATTAATCTCATAAGTTGCATGTTGCATTTATTAGAGAGTTAGAGCATTCTACGTGTTAATTGCTGCATCTATTTGTTAATTGCATTAGTGAGTTTAGAAATGAGAGATTCCTTGCTTTAGGATTGAGTGCATTTCATGTTATAATCTCTCATGTTTTCCCTCACATGTTCATGCATATTTTTGATGCGTTTTTCATGAATTTTATAATTCTGTAACTTCTGTTTTCATAACTAATACTTGTCATTTCACATGTGTTTGTGTTAAATGTGCATTAGAGTAAAGCCTTCATGTTGTATTTGAGCTTAGGTATAGCTTAATATTACTCTTGTAATTCTTGTGTAATTGTTGTGAAAGGGAATCTCTTGGTGTCGTATCACCAGTAGAGATTGTGTGTTTCTTCATAGCTTAGAGTGTAAGAAAAGGAAAGAACGAGAGATTCTTTGGCTGGGGCTACGCCGAAAGAAACGTTTTCTTTATCGGTAGGAAGGGAGTCAAACCATTGGATAGTTTCTTTGATTTCTTGTCATTTGCTAAGTGTTGTAATTGGATAATGTGTTTGTAAATTACATTGATTCGATTATAGTGAAGGAAATCTCCCAAGTCAGCCGGGAGGCCTGGATGTAGTTTGCAGTGGACAGCAAACGAACCAGGATAAAAATTCGAGTTGCAGGATTTGTTTCTCTCTCTCTCTTTACTGTTTTCAATCGATTTAATTTGTATATTTGATTCAACTAATACATTCTGTTCTTTTGTTGTATTGCAAGCTATTCTGATATACAAATTTGTAAGCTCTGTATTCGTTCTGTTATCGGTTATTTGTTTCGCATTTAATCGTTTCTGTAATTGCTTACTGGTTCTGTTTAATCGATTAATATTCCTGTGTTAATCGATTATACTGTTTCTATTAATCGATTAAAATAGTTTCTGTTTAAAACTGTTTTTTGTGTTAATCGATTAAGACTGTGCTTATAATCGATTATCCTTTTCTCCTTAATCGATTAAATAGGGTTGATTCAGCATTAAGTGTTGATTTGCGAAAAGCGGTAATTCTAACCGCGACACCTATTCAACCCCCCCCTTCTAGGTGTATTGTAACCACTGATACCTAACAAGTGGTATCAGAGCTAGTACGAAGTGCTAGCTCAACCGCGTATTCGTGATCCTAAAGGGAAAAGGAATGGGTTCTTCAAATCCATTTGGTGGTGATGGGTCATCCATTAATCGACCACCAATATTCAGTGGTGAAGGGTATGCCTACTGGAAAGTGCGCATGCAAATTTTTATTGAGGCCATAGACTCGGATATTTGGGAATCCGTAGTCAACGGCCCTTACGTTCCACAACATCTTGTGGACGATCAACCTAAAGATAAACCGAAAAGTTTATGGACCGATGATGAGCGCAAAAAGGTCCAGCATAACCTGCGCGCCAAAAACATCATCACATCGGCCCTATCATATGATGAATTCTTTAGGGTCTCGCAGTGCCATAATGCGAAAGAAATGTGGGACACTTTACAAGTGACTCACGAAGGCACTAGCGAAGTCAAGCGCGCAAGACTGAACGCGCTGACCCACGAATATGAGTTGTTTCGCATGTTACCAAGCGAATCAATATGTGATATGCAAAAGCGATTCACTCATATTGTCAACCATTTAGTTGCTCTCGATAAATCATTTGCTAGAGGTGAACTAACTAATAAAGTTTTGCGTTGTCTTGACAGGAGATGGCAACCAAAGGTGACTGCAATTGTTGAGTCTAAAGATTTAGATTCTATGCCTTTAGCTACTTTATTTGGAAAACTTCAAGAGCATGAAATGGAGTTGGGTCGCTTGACCATGAATGAAGAATCAGACCGGAAGAAGAAGAGCATCACTTTGAAGGCCACGACCTCCAAAGACAAAGAAGAGAAAATTGATGATGAATCTGATTCCGATCTAGATGATGAAACTATGGGTCTCCTAGTCCGAAAATTTAGCAAATTCATTAAAAGAAAAGGAGGACTCAAAAAGTTTCAAAAGAAGGAAGCGAAAGAGTCAACCAGTAAAGGCAAGAATAACAAGGATCGCTTCACTTGCCATGAGTGTGGAAAGGTAGGGCACATGAGGTTTCAGTGTCCAACCTACCTAAAGAAGGTTGATTCAGAGAAGAGCACTCCCAGGGACTTCAAATCCAAGAAAGCTTACATCGTTTGGGATGTACCTGAGGAGGAATCGACATCGAGCACCTATAGTGAGGAGGAGTCAGCAAAGCTGTGTCTGATGGCCAGATCTGACATCAATACAAATTCAGACTCATGCAAGGGCAATGATGAGGTATATTCTGACACCTCATCCACTTCGAATGATTCACCTCCTTATGATGTATTGTATGATGCTTATGTCGAGTTGCATGATGAATTAAAGAAATTGGCTAGAATTAACATTGATAGGAAAAGAATAATCCTGATAAACGAACAAAAAATAAGCCAATTACAAAAAGAATTAGATGAATTAAAACTGGAAAATGAAACTTTAGATCTCATCTATTCTTGTAGTTCATGTAACTGCTCTGCTAGTAACTTATGTCAAAAACCTGTCTGTGAGACTTGCGAGACTTTGCAAGAGGACAATTTTAAACTAAATGAAAAACTCACACGTCTCACAAACAGTAAACTGCAATTAGATAACCTGCTTAATCAAACTAGAAATGTTGGTGATCGAACTGGTCTAGGTTATACTCGCACTGCTAAAAAGAAGCGACCATATAGAAAACCGGTAGCTCAAGCTAAAAACAAATATCATAAGCATTCTCCTACTTGTTTTTATTGTAACACATATGGTCATACTTATCATTCATGCTATATCAAAAAGTATGGTATACCTAGCGGAGTTTATGTATGGAAAAAGAAGGGAGATAATTCCCTAATCACTAACAGAAAAGGACCCAACACCAATTGGGTACCTGAGAAAAGTAAGTAATCTATTTTGCAGGTATGTCTCCGAACACATGGACAAAAATGGTACTTAGATAGTGGGTGTTCGAGGCATATGACAGGTGATAGATCAAATTTCCTGGATCTCTCACTTAAAGGAAAAGGATACGTCACTTATGGAGACAACAACAAGGGAAAGATACTCGGCACAGGAACAGTTGGTAACTCATCCCAAACTCTGATTGATAATGTCCTTTATGTTGAAGGACTAGAACATAACTTGTTGAGTATAAGCCAACTCTGCGATAAAGGTAATCGTGTATCCTTCGATTCTGATTGTTGTGTCATTCGTGATATTTTATCTAATAACGTTAAATTTGTTGGTCACCGTATAAATAATATTTACATGGTTAATTTGGACGATGTCACTACATTATTTTCAAAATGCCTTATTTCTAAAGAAGATGACATCTGGCTATGGCATAGACGTGTTGCACATATCCATATAAAGCATCTAGATAAATTATCATCAAACGAACTAGTTGAGGGGCTACCAAAATTGAATTTTAAAACTAAAGAAATTTGTGACACTTGTCAAAAGTGTAAACAAACCAAAAACTCTTTTAAAAATAAAAATGTGATATCCACCTCAAGACCTTTGGAGCTACTCCATATGGACTTGTTTGGACCATCACAAATCATGAGTTTTGGTGGTAGTTACTACGCTCTAGTTATTGTTGATGATTTCTCTAGATTTACATGGACATTGTTTTTATCATCAAAAAGCGACGCGTTCAAAAATTTTAAAAATCTTGCCAAGCAAATCCAAAACCAACTTAACCTAAAAATAATATATATACGAAGTGATCACGGGGGAGAATTTGAGAACTTTCAGTTCGACAAATTCTGTGATAAGCATGGCATTTTGCATCAGTTCTCTGCTCCTCGCACTCCACAACAAAATGGAGTTGTAGAGAGGAAAAATCGTGTTTTAGAAGAATTAGCGAGAACCATGCTTAACGAAAGTAATACCCCCAAGTACTTCTGGGCTGATGCAGTTCATACTGCATGCTATGTTATAAATCGAGTACTCTTAAGGCCAAACTTGAACAAAACTCCTTATGAACTTTTAAAAGGCCGCAAACCAAATATATCCCATCTTCACGCTTTCGGTTGCAAATGTTTTATATTAAATAATGGAAAGCGGGCCTTAGGGAAATTCGACTCTAAAGCCGATGAGGGAATATTTTTGGGATACTCGATTCATAGCAAAGCGTTCAGAGTCTTTAACAAATATTTAATGCAAGTTGAAGAGTCTATCCATGTACAGTTTGACGAATCTTCTCCAAAAGAGAAGAGAAAGGTCGTTTCTGATGATGTTGCAGGTGCTTTGGAAGAAGCATACTCCAAGGACATGGATAATGAAAAAGGAGCCAATGATGAAGGTCAAATCGAACCTCAAGAGCACTCAGACATGCCTACCGTGTGGAAAACAAAGAAAGCTCACCCAATTGATAAAGTTATAGGTGACATATCTACGGGAGTGGTAACCCGTAGTTCCTTACGAAATTTCTGTAATTTTGTAGCTTTTGTATCGCAAATTGAGCCTAAGACCGTTGATGAGGCCATTGAGGATGTACACTGGGGTATAGCTATGCAAGAAGAGCTAAACCAGTTTGAGCGCAATCATGTGTGGGACTTGGTCCCCAAACCTAATGATCATCCCGTAATTGGTACTCGATGGGTCTTCAGAAATAAACTTGATGAATCTGGCTTAATAATTCGAAATAAAGCACGTTTGGTGGCCAAAGGCTACAACCAGGAGGAGGGTATCGATTATGACGAAACCTACGCTCCTGTAGCCAGACTAGAGGCCATCAGAATGCTTCTTTCCTTTGCATCTTTAATGAACTTCAAACTCTTTCAAATGGATGTAAAAAGCGCCTTCCTGAATGGATACATTCAAGAAGAAGTTTATGTTGACCAACCGCCTGGTTTTGAAAATTTTAAATATCCGAACCATGTTTACAAACTTAAAAAGGCACTATATGGTCTCAAACAAGCTCCTAGAGCTTGGTATGACAGACTTAGTACCTTTCTTTTAGAAAAAGGGTTCGAGAGAGGCTTGGTTGACACAACGCTTTTTATTAGAAAATCAGAAAATCATGTTCTGCTTGTACAAATCTATGTAGATGACATAATATTTGGATCTACTAATGATATCTTGTGTAGAGAATTTTCTGAGATGATGCAGGGGGAGTTCGAAATGTCTATGATGGGAGAACTCACATTCTTTCTAGGATTGCAGATAAAGCAGCTAGAAAGTGGGATATTCATCCATCAGGCGAAATACTGCAAAGAGCTACTCAAGAAATTTGAAATGCTTTGTTAATTGATTAAGATTGTGCATATAACCGATTATCTTCCTTTCCTTAATCGATTAAGTAGGGTTGATTCAGCATTAAGTGTTGGTTTGCGAAAAGCGGTAATTCTAACCGCGACACCTATTCAACCCCCCCCCTTCTAGGTGTTTTGTAACCACTGGTACCTAACAGTACCGTGTTCACTTCTTCCTTTATCCACTGTGGGCACATCGACCTGATATGATCCGGTTGGTTATAGTGAAAGCACACTGTGCACTTGAAACCATAGTGCCTTTTGTTGCACTTTGAACACCAGGGGTGTGTGGGGTTGTTATTGTTATACCCTTGTTGGAAGTCCCTATTGTTGTAAGGGTTGATATTACTCGGTTGACTCCCAGAGGATGAAGCGTAAGGTTTCTGGTTGCAGTTGAAGGATCTTCCCCTTCCAAACCCTTGTCCAGAGTTCCTCTGAGGATCGTAGGAACTTGCAGGTTGTACGACACTCTCCAATGTCGCATTCCTCACCTTGATGCTCTCTTCATAGAGCCTGCATCTATTAGCTGCGGTCATCGCCGCCATGAAATCTAGGTTAGCGGTTCCTCTTCCAGCCATCTGAATCTGTGACCATTAGACTGGGTGAGATACTCTTCCTCACAAAACTTATCCCATGGTCATACTCCGATCAAACAATCACAAAATAAATCAATCAGACAAACAACTAACAAACAAAGTCACACAAGAAAGCATGTAAGGCCATGCCCAAGGCTGATTAGGAAAGAGCCGCTCTGATACCATGTTGTAATGCCCCGAAAAATACTCTTTATTTATTATGCGGAAAAGTGAGTAAATTTTTTTTCTTTTGAATTGGTGACATAAAATAGTTTCCTTTTAAAAACCTTTCTTTTCCGGGACATCACTTTAAGTAACATATAACGCGGAAATCAAAACCGGTTACCTAACGGTAACTGAAATGATACAACATTTCTTGAATATACATCATCATAGATATATATAATGGGTTAAGTCATAGTTAGTTCATACGGTCTAGGTTAGTAAAGGCGGAAACTACATCGCCACTAACATATACAAAATCCAAAGAAACGCAGCCCCCCACCAAAAACAAAAAGGGGACATCGACTGGCCCACAAGCTGACTCAAAAGATTCCAGGAATGTTGGACCCCTCACTCGGGTCCTCCTCCTCCTCCGAGTCAGACACGAGATCGATCACCTCCACCGAGCTCTCTACATTGACGAGCTCAACGACCTCGTCCACCTCCTCCTCTTCCTCCACTTCATTATGCCACAACTCAGTGGCATAATTCGGAGGGGATGACATTCTCAAAACTGGAGCCTTCTTGTAGGGACCTCCTCCAAGACCACTGCTCCTCATGGCTCTACTGGATGACGGACCATCCAAATAATCTGGCCACGTCCTATAACCGTGGGAGGGAACAGCGCCATCACTCCTGACTGGCGGGTATCGAAGTCAAACCTCTGAAGACGTCAGCCTCTTTGGCGGCAAGGTGAAGGAAGCGTCAATATAGGTGTTAGGGTGAGGGACCATCATTGATGACCCGTTGCACACCATGTGCAACGACAAATCACAGGGGCCTATGTATGTATATTTGTGTCCGTCACTAGCCCATTGTCCCATCGGGGACATCGTGAAGTGATAACCTCGAATGTGAGTGCTGTTGTTGGCCATCTGCATAGCAAATATATACAGAACAAGAATAATACAGCAGAGAGTAAGACATCTAATGAACATAAATTCATTGATGGCGTAAACAATTATCAAATCCACATGAGTAATATAACCAAACTCATCACTTGTTCTCATAAACAATTATCTAATCATCCTATGTAAGGTAAACAACACTTATTCCCAAACAATATCATAATTCACCATTTATCAATGTATAATTCATCGTCAAGATATCATGACTATAATTAAATAACACATAAGTGAAGATCATACTGCAAATAATAACATACACATATATTATCTATAAACGACATCATAACCCACCATTTATCAATATAAACAATAATGTATCTACATACATTTCATAAACAAATAACATAACCATAAGTAATAATATGTGCATAATGTTAATGATGCATGATGTTTGTAATTCAAATGTGGGAATCCACTTCCACAAGTGCAATATATGCATGCTATGTCATGATCATCCACCTTACACCAATATCCCCCCAATAACCTAATCGGAAATAAATCAAGAGTACAAGTCCCATACCAAGCCACTTTGTACGCACCAAAAACCTTTCATAAGCCAATTGATCAATAAGTTCCATAGGAACAGTCCATAATAGGACGGTGTCGTAACAAACGCTTTCCCCTGTCATTGATCTAGATTGCAAAGAGGGGTTGTTAGAGATCGTGTAGTTTGGCCTGTGAGAACTATCCAATCCAACAAGATGTCCTCTCCCAGGAATACAAGGGACTCACATCACCTAGACTCTCCCTCAAGACATTGTTGATGAATCACCGTCCAACAATGCCGATCCTCTCAACATCGCGGTGCTCTAAGTCATCCCGTCAATTTCTTCTCTACTTCTCCTTTATTAACCATATGCATATGAACACTAACCGCAGTTAGATGATTAAATCTTTTAATCATTATTTACCATGCTCGGCGCACCTTAAGTCATCTCCCTCAGGAATGCTTCTTTTGGGTCCCGATCTTACGGTAACACGTAATATAAAGGAAATACATCCCACAACTACGACCATCGCTGAATACCCTGGACGGTCCCAGACCAAGCCTCTTACGGTCAGCCGATCTCGCTACGTGGTATCCCGGGTTCCTTTTTAGGTAGTGCCCTAATTCACATCATAACTCAAAGGGTAACGTCCCTACCACTACGACTATCGCTGAATCACCCTGGACGGTCCCAGACCAAGCCCCTTACGGTCAGATGATCTCGCTCCGTGGTATCACATATCCTTTTCTGGGCAACGCCCTAAATCATACATCCTTCTCGGAATACTTTCCTTAAAATTAATTACCGAGTTTGATTATTTAATTCCAACACCTTGAATACTTTACTTTTTAATTCAATTACGACGTTATACCAAAGTAGTTTATATCACATCAGTTATTGCATACTCAACGAATCGGTTCAAATAGTCAAAACACAATTATTGTCTCTCGCCTAAGCGAGGACCTTTCGCTTAAGCGAAAATTCAATCAACAATACCTTTTAAAAACTAGGCATCTCTCGCTCAAGCGATAATTGTTTATCGCCCAAGCGATAATTCATCTTTAAATCTCAAATAAACTTAAGCCTTCCTCGCCTAGGCGAAGGTACTATCGTCCAAGCGAAGCCTCTCCTCGCTCATGCGAGGCATCTTTCGCCCCGGCGAGAGAGTTCCAAGGGCTCATTACAATCCTGGGCGTTCTCGCCGAAGCGAGGCCCTTACTCGCCCAGGCGAGGCTTGCTCGCCCAAGCGAGATTCTGTCGCCGAGGCGAGGGAATCCCAGAACCAAAACTTCCCCTCGCCCAGTCCTCGCCCAAGCGAGACTATGCTCATCTAGGCGAGAGTTTCTCGCCCAAGCGACAGGGACTTGGACATAATACTAATTTTGCCCTTTTCGACAACCGAAACACATTTAAACATAGTTTTTCAAACACCTGCACACGGAAAATTTCCCAACAATATTCATATACCATATTCGACACATTTCATCATAAATCATATATATTCAAAAGCATTCAAACATAAAAATCTTGGGTTTCTTAAAACCCAAGTTAACCCCAAAACCTTTGAGATGGTTTAGGAGATCCGGGTGTCATATTCAGACACCACTATGTCACGATGTGTTGTCTCTCACCTTTATTAAGCGTGCTTTACGAAATCACTATTGTTCGGTTAGGTTGCAAGGTTAAAATGCCGGAAATCATCGTAACTACCATAATAAAACTCGTTAGTTTGTCGATATTTCCAAAACTCATTACTATTAAAATACTTAAAACTCTTTCATCCATCCATTTTCCAACTTGTCCAAAGCCATGGTTAAAGGCTTAAACAAGTAAAAATTCATATATTAAAACAATGTAATAACTTCTTGAAAACAACTTGTTCATAGTTTCAAAACACATTTTTCATGAGTTCAAGAACACTCATTTTCGGTTTTGCTTCCAAAATGAGTTAGAAAGTGTTTTAGAAAATTTCAACGGTTGAATATGTTCTTGACATACTCATGAACAACATACTTCAATATCATCAACATCCATTGGTTGAATGTGAAGGGATTGAAGATTGAAAGAAGAAGAAAATGAAGAAGAAAAGATGATGAGAGTAACTTACTCTCAAATCTTCAAATTGCCAACTTTTTGTAAAATGTTAATGCATGAGGATACATGGGTATTTATAGAGTTGTGGGGTGGGAGAAATCTGATTTATAAACCCATTTCCCAAGGCAATCTAGCAAATCCAAGAAGGTGAGTGAATCATGGGTTAAGTGAGTGATTTAGGGGATTTGGTGGTAGTAAATCAAGGCATTAATGAGTGAAATCTATAAGATTTAGTAGGTAGATTTTGTGAAATGACTCATGCGATGCGGCGACTTAGGCGAAACACGCACAATTATAAACATGCTCGAGTATTGTCGGCCAATATTCGAGTAGCCAAAAATGATTGCCCGATTTTACTTTACGGTTGGAACTTCAAATTTCAGCATTCCAAGTGAAAATATTTTAGAAAATAGTTATGGACCAACTGAGGGTCTATCCTGACTCGAAATCTTATTACGAAGCCAACAGCGTGATCGGAATTCGATTCTGAGTTACGGAACTCAAAAACCACTTTTTGAGCCGTACTAGATGAGATTCGGCCCCGACAGCGGTCCGAAACCGACTGTCTTCGAAAATCATGAAATTATTATTCATATAATTGAATTTATTAAGCCACTCTACCTTCCAGGACAAGTCCTTAACTAAAACAATTCTACTTAAAAATGAAATTTGGTAGAAGGACATGTGCATTTGCAAACTCCACCTTCACACAGAGGAAGGCATTCTGAGCTGCATCTAGGAGTTCCAATACAGTCAGTGTTTTGCTTGCATTCTATTGCTTGAGGGCCTATTGGAGTAGCTTGTGTAATCATATCTGAAAAATGTTATAATATTAGTTCAAAGAGGGAACTAAAAATAATATTCTTCAAACAAAATACCTTTCTAGCATACAAAAGCAAATTAAAACATTGTTCCTAAACATAATTCAAGCAAGTGTAACGTAATATATGGATTATTTTAATAGCTACTTTTTAAATTATAACATTCAGAAAAATGTATGCAGTCTTATCCAAGTTACACAATTAGAAGGAATGCAGAATACCTGATGTAACAAAAAACAAGACCATAAAGAGAGCCAGTTGAAATGATTGCTTCGCCATTATAACACAATGTTTTCTCTGCCTATGACGCTTTATGAGAGAGGTTTGCACAATTTTCCTTGTGTTTGATTTAGATGAGAAGGAATGGTGTACACAAAATTTATATAAAAAGTAACTATAAAACTATGAGTGACAAATGATGAATTTAAATCCTAATTATATATGAAAAATCATCCACCGATTTATATAAATTTATTTATTTTATTTAAATCATATTTTAAATTATCCAATTAATATATATCCAAATTAATGGATAAATTTCAATCCATCTATGACTCCATTTTTATGGATTTGGATGGATAAATATTCAATCTATTTGACTTTTGGGAGGCGATCTACCTACTCCAATAGTTTGAATGAATGATTAAATCTAAAGCATGAAATTTTCTTAGAATTGATAGCTAAAATGTTGAGTAAGTTTTTAAACGTACTATGAAGTAAGTAAATCCTATCTCTTAATTATTTATTAGAACTAAAAACACTTTCAAAAGAAATAATTCTTTTAAAAACCACTATTTCAATAAAATATTTTTTAAAATCATCTCTTCCTTTTAAATTCGTTTTAAACTTTCGACAAAATATTTTTTACAATTTTTCATCAGTATGTGACATTTACATTTTATGTGTATAGTTTTTAATAGATGCTTATATATGTGATGTCCTTAATAACAGACTTTTGATATTATGTATTGTAAGATCATTTTTTTATAAAATGATACACATGAAATGAATTACATATTAGAAGAGAAGTGTTGGATATCAATATTGTCATTATATTTATTCTCTTATTCATTGTTCTAATCTTCCATAAATTTCCAACCATATCATTACATGCATCCTTACAACATATACTTGGAAAAATCATGGTAATTTCTATAAATAAATAAAAAGAACATTGAGGTAGTTCAATTAAATTAATTTCAATGAGAAAAAACAAATCTATTTCATGGGAAATAAGTATAATGTATCTTTTTATAAGAAAAAATGAAAATTTATCTTGTAATATGTGTATTTTTTTTTATTTTTACAAGTTACTTTGATATTTCTAAGTTACTTTTTGTTTCATTTATTTTTTTATTTATAAGTTTTTGAATATTTGATATTCAATTCAATGAGAAAGAGTATTCAAATTTTATTTTATATATTAATGGAATTGAGTGCATGTAACAATAAACTAGTACTAGATAGACTAGTGTTCTTATAATTGATCTTAATTTAATAATAAAACATTAAGTGAGAGTGAGAAATACTGCAACAGTGTAAGAGTTGAGATAGTGAATGAAAAGGAAAAACAATATTTTTGAATATTTTTTTTGATGGATTGGATATCCATTGTATATAATGAATGAATTCAAATTCATATATTACTAAAATCATCTATTTGATTATATCTATTTAAATCTTTTAGCTCTAATGAATGAATTTTATTTTCTTGGAATTGAACGAATTATGAATTCTGGATAATGTTTTCACAACTAATATAAATACATTTTTAAAGAGGTTGATATCTATGTATTGTAAATTTACATTGTTGATTTAAATTAAGTTTTGTATGTGATTAGAATATCTTTCAACACTCACATATTTCTTTTATTTAAGAGTATATAATAACTAATACACAAATTATAAATGATGTGATACAAGTCTAAATCATTAAATATTATTCATCTTATTCATTCAATACTCAACATCTCATCAAATATTATTCAAAATTAGGGATGACAAAAAACTCATCCAGTGGTGACTAACAAAAATACTCATAACTAGTACTTATAAAAATAACTTATGAGTGAGAATGAGTATCATGATATCCGTCTTGCAGCTACCTGCCTACTTATAAATTATTTTATAATTAAATGTTATATATATATTATATTTTTATTTATTTATAATTATATATTATTTACTTTAATACTTTATTTTTAATTTTAGCTATTAAAAAATATGATTTAATTATGAAAAAGTTATACTTTTTGGGGAAATTACAAAAGTCAGATAACCATGATTTATTTATGTTAACTATTTGAGATTATATTTTTTGGCACATTGAATAGAAAAGAATTCATCCCTAATGGAATTAGTTTAGTTAAAAAGAAATTAGTTTAATAGGGTGCACATCTGATTTTCCGCTTTTTTACTAGTCCGTGTACCATCAATTCTCATTGGTTGAAAAAAATTATTCAAATTAAAACTGTAATTATTAAATATTTTTTTGACCAATCATACCTCGTGACACATGGAATGACATAAACTAGTGAGTAAGGAATTTTTCTTTGAACAATCTACTTATATGTTGAAACATTAATCAGATTACCATTTTGAATGATATAATATTGAAATTAAAATGGTAATCTGGAAGTAAATTAAATGCCATTACAAAATTTTATATGACATTAATATGAAAATGCAATAGATAAATGTTTACCAAGTGAATCGATTGGGCGTCTAACCATGCATGAGGAGTCTGATTGGAAAAAGAAAGGAATATATCTTAAAGCTACAACATCACAACCCAATGAAGAGATGAAAAATGGACTCTGATTTAGACATTGATGAAGAATCGCTAAACCTTCTTGTGCAAAAATTTGGAAAGTTCTTAAAGAAGAAAGGAGGATTTAGACAATTTTAAAAGAAAGAAGCGCGAGAATCAACTAAGAAAGGCAAGAACAAGGAACGCTTCACTTGCGATGAATGTGGTAAGCTGGGTCACATGAAGTTCCAGTGCCCCACTAACTTGAAGAAAATTGATTCAGAGAAGAGCACTCCCCGGGACTTCACATCGATAAATGCATACATTGTTTGGGATGTACTGGAGAAAGAAATAACATCAAGCACCTCGGATGAAGTAGTAAGGAGGCTACAAATGAGGTATATTCTGACACACCATCCTCTTGTTCTGATTCTCCCTCATATAATGTTTTATATGATGCTTATGTTGAGATGCATGAAGAGCTTAAAAAATTAGAAAAAAATAGTGCTGATAAAAAAAGAATAATTTTGCTAAATGATTAGAAAATAGCTCAATTACAAAAAGAATTAGATGAGCTAAAATTGGAAAATGAAACTTTAGATCTAATTTTTTCTTGTACTTCATGCGATTGCTCCAAAATAATGTATGTCAAACAACTACTTGTGAGTCTCGTGAGGACTTGAAAAACGAGAATTTTAAACTCAATCAAAAACTCGCAAAACTTACAAATAGTAACATCAATTAGACACTCTGCTTAGTAAAACAAGAAACGTTGGTGACCACACTGGATTAGGGTATGTTCCCCCATCTCATAGAAATAGACCAAACAGGAGACCTCTAATTCGCCCATATAAAAAGTCTAATAAGAAAAGTAGAGTCCCTACATGTTTCTATTGTGGCAAACATGGCCACACCTCTCATTCCTGTTACATAAGGAGATATGGGATACCCAGTGGTGTTTAAGCTTGGGTAAGAAAGGGAGATATATTCCTCGTTACTAACAAAAAAGGACCCAATATAATTTGGGTACCTGAAACTAGCAGGTGATCTATTTTGTAGATATGTCTTCGAACACATGCGCAAAACTGGTATCTTAATAGCGGCTGTTTGAGAGATATGACTAGAGACAAGTCAAAATTCCTAGACTTGTCAAAAGAAAATGTATTCGTCACCTATGGAGACAACAACAAAGGAAGAATCTTAGGCATCGGGAAGATTAACAACTCAACTCAACTCATTTCACGCTATAATCGCGTGTCATTTGATTCTGATTGTTTTATCATTCGTGATGTATTATCTAATAATGTTAAATTTGTCGCTTACATTCATGTCAAGCATTTAGAAAAATTATCATAAATTTGAAAATCATAAATTATTTACATGCGACCCGACCATGGCGGAGAATTTGAAAATCATAAATTTAATAAGTTTTGTAATAAGTATGGCATCATGCGCCAGTTCTCAGCTTCGTGCACCCCTCAACAAAATGGAGTTGTTGAGAGGAAAAATAGAGTTCAAGAGGAACTCGCGAGGACCATGCTAAATGAGAGCAAGGCTCCAAAATATTTCTGGGCTAATGCAGTTCACACTGCCTGTTATGTAATTAACCGAATACTACTTAGACCTACTTTTTTTAAAACACCTTATGAAATTCTTAAAGGTCGAAAAACGAATATTGCTCATCTTCATGCATTCGGGTGCAAATTTTTAATTTTAAATAATGGAAAAAGATCTTTAGGAAAAATTGACTCAAAAGCTGACGAGGGCATATTCTTAGGGTATTCATTACATAGTAAGGTATTTCGTGTGTTCAATAAATATACCATGCAAGTAGAAGAATCTATTCATGTTCATTTTGACGAATCTTCTCCAAAAGAGAAGAAAAATGTCTTTTCTGATGACATTTCAGGTACACTAGAAGAAGTGCAATCCAAGGACATGAATCAAATCCAACAAGAAGATGTTGAGCCAATAGAAGAATAACATCAGGACATGCCTATTGCATGGAAAACTAAAAAGGATCATCCACTCGATAAGGTGTTAGGTGATATATCTACAGGGGTGGTAACCCGTAGTTCTTTACGTAATTTATGTAATTTTGTTGCATTCGTATATGATAAGTGCCAAAATTATACGCTTTTCACCATAATTTTATGGCACTTATCCTATGCAAATTGTAGAAAACCAACTTAAACTAACACTTTTTAGGTGAATTTTGCATGATTAAATAAATTGGTTCTTTATTAATTCTTGTCCAAGTTTTCTTTGATATTTGTAGGAAATTGAGTATTAAAGAATAAATTCAAAGATGGATAAGAATTCAAGCCAAAATTCAAGACAAAAGCTCAAAATGAATTGCTAAAAGTAATCAAGTTAAAGCATGGCATGCTATGTGCTTAATTTGATTACTTAACCTTGAAGAAAGGTAGCTTACTTCGTCTTGAAGAAACCTATGTTAAGGTAGGCAAGGCAACTTGCAAAAATCAAATGCTTACCTTAACTTAAAGAAAACAGCCCAAAAGTGTCAAGCAACCAACAAAAATCAAGTAACAAACCAAAGGAAAAAAGGTTGCTTCACCATGAAGAAATCAAGCACAAAGCTGTCCAGCCAAGCCAAGCCCCAAGCACCAGGCCAGGTCAGCAAGGCACCAAGCACCAGGCCAGGCTGGCACCAAGCACTAGGCCAGGGCAGGCAGGTACCAAGCACCAGGGCAGGTCAGGTAGACACCAAGCACCAGGGCAGGTCAGCCAGCACCAAGCATCAGGCCAGAGCAGCTAAACTGCTGAAACAGGCAGTTGAGCGTGGAACCAGTCAGTTGAGTGGCTTAAACATGCAGCTGAGCGGGGAACCAGGTCAGCCAAGCTGCTGAAACATGCAGCTTAGGGGGGAAATAGGTGGGCTAAGCGGCTGACGCACCAGAAAAGTGATTTTTTGGTCAAATCATGGAACATCTTACTTTTTCTTTGCTTAAAGGACAAGAACATGACCTCATGGATGACATAAAGATATGACAAGAAGGAGGAGGTGTCACCATGCATGTAACCTAGCCCACCATAGGGGTCAAGTAAGGGCCAAAGTGGCTCTTCATAGGGGCCAAAAGTGAGCAACTTAACTGCCAAACAAGGCAGCTGAGCATCCAGCACCTTGGCCTATAAAAAGGCACGAAATTCTCATTTGAAAAACATTGTAAATTCCTTCTAAATTCTTCCTAGTTGATTCCTCTTATTTTCCTTTCATTTTAGGCAGTTTTTAGGCTAGTTTTAGAGTAGTTTTTCATAGAATTCAAGAGGAGAAAAGGAGAAGGCAAA
>NW_017716985.1:0-2546 GCF_001865875.1 Lupinus angustifolius
AGGAGGATTTCAGACCTTGGTGTTTGGGGTTAACCAAAGTAAAACATAAGAACTTGTCTAAGTAGTTCAAACTCAAAAGAAGATGAGAAATATATTTTCCTTATTCAAAAAGGTCTTGTCTCCTCAAGAATTTGTTAATATATAATTTTATGTTTATTATTTACTTGTTTATATTCACTTTAAACAAAAACCAATCAAAAATGTTCAAATCCATTATTTATGCATTAACATATTTATATGATTCATTTTATTAGGCAATTCCTTGTGGTTCGAAATAATCCTATACTATATTACAATTGAATCTTGAAAGATATGTAAATTATAAAATATTAAAGTGTTATCAATAAATTTATTTGTTGAAAACACCTTTTAATATACAAAAGTGATGAAGCTAACTTACTAACTTTTATTTATTGTTATTTACTTTCCGCATTTTATTTATTCTTAAATACCAACCTTCCTTAAGGAAGAAGTTTTGGAATCTAACAACTAAACCCGAAAGGGAGTAAATAAATAAAGGTCACTAAATTTATTATTCTTTTCTTCTTTATTTATTTATTTGAATCTAACAACTAACTATTCATCACTTTTATATATTAGATACCATTAAGCCGGTGTTGGAATTTATTCCACAAAACCGAGATGGTATTCAAAGGTACTAAATAATTATGTAATAGGTAATTGCTTCGATACCATTATACCGGCGTTAGAATTTATTCTAACAAACCCGAGATGGGGCAAAGAAAGAATGACTTATTCATATGATTATTAAGAAAGTAAGTTGTAACTGGAATATTCTTGAAACCATTATACCGGTGTTGGAATTTATTCTAACAAAACCGAGATGGCGAATAAAGAATGAAACCGAGTTCTCTTACTTACAAAAGGAACATAACGAAAATGAGAGTAATAACCTCTCAACAAATTGGCACTGCTTTCAAGACGATTGTTGAAGGGGATAAACTCCCAACTAAAATAAACACCGAAAAACGCTTTCAACCGTATCTCAAATAGAGCCAAAGACCATCGATGAAGCCATCGAGGATGTACACAAGGGTATAGCTATTCAAGAAGAGCTAAACCAGTTTGAGCGAAATAATGTGTGGGACTTGGTCCCCATACCACAATATCATCCCGTGATTGGCACCAGGTGGGTCTTTCGTAATAAGCTAGATGAATCTGGCTTAATAATAAGAAATAAGGCTCGCTTAGTGGCCAAAGGCTACAACCAGGAGGAGGGCATCGATTATGATGAGACCTACGCTCCTATAGCCAGACTTGGCCATTAGGATGCTCTTGTCTTTTGCATCAATCATGAATTTTAAACTTATCCAAATGGATGTTAAGAGTGCATTTTTAAATGGATATATTCAAGAGGAGGTATACATAGACCAACCACCAGGGTTTGAAAACTTCAAATACCCGAACCATGTGTATAAACTCAAGAAGGCCCTCTATGGCCTAAAACAGGCTCCTAGAGTCTGGTACGATAGATTGAATAAACACAGCCTTTCATGCCATTAAAATTGTTCTGTTGTTGTTTGTTGTCCATTTAATCGATTAAGACCTGATGTTAATCGATGAAATTCTGTATAAATGTACATTTGTTCCAGCTTCTTACAGCTGGCTGATTGATTACACGCCTAAAATTAATTGATTAATTATAGTTTGTTATAACTATAATAACTCTTCTGACTTTTGACTAGAATTGAGTACTTGTATCTTTTTTATAATGTCAAAAGGGGGAGAAAGGTTGTTTGTTGTGTTATATGTATTTTGTAGGTTGTGTGATAGTTTTTGCAGGTTGTTGTATATAGCTTCCATAACATGATTCCTTACCTAAGGTGGAGCAAATGCGCTTCAACTTTGTATCTTTGAAAAACAACCATTAACAACCATTATGCAAACTCATCATCAAGCTAATTCATCAAACGTTTTGAACAATTTTGACGTGGTGTTTGTCATTGTTGAAAGAATTTTATTGGAGAGGTTTATTTTTCCCCTCAACAAATCGTCCTTCGCAAGGTGCCAATTTTTTGAAAGGTTATTTCTCTCTTTTTGGTGTGTTTTTATTTTTATTTGATTAAGTAAGTGAACTCGGTTTTATTCTTTGTTCGCCATCTCAGCTTTGTTGAAATTAATTCCAACGCCGGTATAATGGTGTCAAGAATATTCTAGTTACAACTTACCTCTAATAATCTTGTGAATAAGTTATTTCTTCTTTGCCCCATCTCAGCTTTGTTAGAATAAATTCTAACGTCGGTATAATGGTATCGATGCAATCCCCTATTACATAATTATTAAGTACCTTTGAATACCATCTTGGTTTTGTGGAATAATTTCCAACACCGGTTTAATGATATTCTAATGTACAAAAGTGATGAATAGTTAGTTGTGAGAAACAAATAAATGAATAAAGAACAAAAGAATAATAAATTTAAGTGACCTTTATTTATTTACTCCCTTTCGGGTTCCTTTTATTAACAAACCAAACTTCTTCCTTAAGGAAGGTTGGTATTAAAGAATAAATAAATGGTGGAATGTAA
>NW_017716986.1:0-12830 GCF_001865875.1 Lupinus angustifolius
CTCTAATACTGTAGTAGTAATGAATATAAGATTTGAAGAAAAGCATGCTTAACTTGGCAAATAAACTAAGTAGTTTATTTGTTAAGTGTTTTAGACAAGTAATTTTTATGATCTGAAATAAGTTTTCAGGTGATCAAACTAAAACGAGCATTAAGAACTTCTCAAACAAATAAAATTAACCAAAGCACCTACTTGAATGATTAAAATTCAAATTTAGAATAAAAGAAGGACTAGAAATACATAACCAACATTCAAATGAAATTGTTAGGAGCATGAGCCATCCATCCAAGAATTGGATGCTTTAAGTTCCAAATGAGATTACAAAATGGATTTTTGCATCTCATTTGTCTTCTCCTTTCTCAGAATTATATGAAAAACTACTCTAAAACTAGCCTAAAAACTACCTAAAATGAAAGGAAAATATGGAGGAAAGAATTTAGAAAGAATGTACAATGTCTTAGAATTGAGAATTTCATGTCTGTTTGGCAGCTAAGCTGTTGACCATTGGCCCTGATGAAGAGCCACTTTGGCCCCTACTTGACCCCTATGGTGGGCTAGGTTACATGCATGGTGACACCTCCTCCTTCTTGTCATAGCCTTATGTCATCCATGAGGTCATGTTCTTGGCCTTCAAGCAAAGAAAAAGTAGGATGTTCCATGAGTTGACCTAACAATCATTTTTCTGGTGGGTCACGCGCTCAGCGCACCTGGTGCCATGCTCAACTGCCTGCTTCAGCAGCTCACCTGACCTGGCTCCACGCTCAGCTGCCTGTTTGAGTAGCTCAGCTGACCTAGTTTCACGCTCAGCTGCCTGTTTGAGCAGCCCGGCTGACCTGGTCCCAGCTGGGCGTGGACCTAGCTGTCCTGGCCTGGTGCTTAGCTGACCTAGTCTGGCGCTTAGCTAACCTGGCCTGCTGCTTGCCTGACCTGGCCTGGTGCTTGCATGACCTGGCCTGGTTCTTGGCTGACCTGACCTGGTGCTTGGTGCTTGGTTGGTCTGGCCTGACCTATGCTTAGCTGACCTGGCCTGGTGCTTAGCTGGACAGCTTTGTGCTTGATTTCTTCATGGTGAAACAACCTTTTTTCCTTTGGTTTGTTACTTGATTTTTGTTGGTTGCTTGGCACTTTTGGGCTGTTTTCTTTAAGTTAAGGTAAGCATTTGATTTTTGCAAGTTGCCTTGCCTACCTTAACATAGGTTTCTTCAAGACGAAGTAAGCTACCTTTCTTCAAGGCTAAGTAACCAAATTAAGCACATAGCATGCCATGCTTTAACTTCATTACATTTAGCAATTCATTTCGAGCTTTTGTCTTGAATTTTGGCTTGAATTCTTATCCATATTTGAATTTATTCTTTAATATTCAATTTCCTACAAAAATCAAAGAAAACTTGGACAAGAATTAATAACAAAGAAAACTTGGACAAGAATTAATAAAGAACTAATTTACTCAATCATGCAAAATTAACTTAAAAGTGTTAATTTAAGTTGGTTTTCTACAATTTGCATAGAATGAGTGCCATAAAATGATGGTGAAAGGTGTATACTTTTTGCACTTATTAGTCATCATCAAAAAGTGGGAGATTGAAAGTGCAAAGTGACAAGGATAGCACTAGAAATGCTTTGCCTATGTTTTGATGAAGACAAGGTTCTATTAAAGCTTGAAGATGGCTCAACAATCAACATGCCTAATGCTCATTTGGTCATATCTAGACTAGGATATAAGATAGATTCATTATTCTAAGTAGTATGGGATGTGTGCCATAGTAAGTGAGTATAGGTGAGGTGAACCTAGGTACAAGTCTCTCAAGCCATCTTAATTGTTATATAATATCCATGAGACATATCATTTAGTTCATTGTATGTTCATGCATCAATCATACATGTTATATGTGCATATTAGGCATAACATAATTGCATGTATAAAAGTTGTGCATGACATATGAGAAGTTTACCTTTTGAACCATGTATGTTAATGTTCCAGTTAATCGATTAACGTGGTGACTTAATCGATTAACTCAAATACTTTTATGTTAAATCAGTGTTTCTATTACAACGATTTTATGTTTCACTCTGTTGCACTGGTTAATCGATTAACGGGTAGTCTTAATCGATTAACAAGTCTGTTATTTGTTATAATTGCTTTCTGTTTTAACCGTTTAACTGTTTGCAACGAATCCAACTGTCAAAACTGCTTACTATAAATATAGGCAACTTACAGAAAACTATAGCATTGCATTCCTTTGTATAAGGCTGATTTTAGAGAGCATATTTCATTTTGTTTTTACTGTTTTTGCAAGAGAGTTGCATGTGTGAGAAGAGAGTTATCATGTTGAATTGATTTCTGGTTATGCATATTGTTTTACACTTTCATATGCTCATTCTTATCTTACTCACATGTTCATACATTATTTGTAAATATTGATAGAGAGATACTTTGATTTTTTTTGATTAACTCACATGTTCTTGATGGCTTGAGTGATTAGTGAGTGGGTTAGTCTTAAGGTCTTTTACTTGTAATATTTCAAGCATTATTGTGCTTATAATACCTTGCTGTTTTAATCTGTTTTTTTTTTTTTGTATTTATGGATTGATCTCTTGGTGTCATACCACCATAGAGATTGGGATTCTTAACCAAGACTAGGAGGTCTTGATTTGAGGACAAGAATCTTTGTTGGGGCTGATTCACGAGAAAGGTTTTCTCAGGCGAAAGGTAGAGTCAAACCAAGGGTTTCGGGGTCCTAGATTTCAAGAAAGAAGCATCCTATGTTCTGGTAATTGAATTGGTGTGTGTATTCATACGTTTACTCAATATTGTGAAGAAGAAAATCTCCTAAGATCAGAAGGGAATGCATGGATGTAGTTTGCAGTGGACCGCAAAATAACCAGGATAAAAATCCACGTTTGCACGCTTTTTTCTCCCTGAATCTTCTTTAATTTTCTTGCTGTTTCAATTTGAATTTATAGCTGATATTTTGCATAATTGTTCACTGCCATATGCTTTAGTAATAGTGCTTAAAAATATTTTCTTTATCTCTGTTCAATTGATTTTAAATAACTATGCAATTTGCCTCTCTGATCATTCTGTTCTGTGCATGTGTTAATCGATTAAGACTAGGTGTTAATCGATTAACTGGGTTTTTTCCAGAAATTGGGTTTTGGTGCAAGAAGGGGTGATTGATAACCGCTACACCTATTCAACCCCCCTTCTAGGTGTTCCTAGGCCACTGATACCAAACAAGTGGTATCAGAGCTAGTACGACGTGCTAGCTCAACCTTATCCCCATGATCCTTAGGGAATTTAAATGGGTTCCACCAACCCCTTTGACGGTGATGGCGCATCCATTAACTGCCCTCCCGTATTCAGTGGCGAGGGTTACGCCTACTAGAAAGTCGGAATGAAGATCTTCATAGAGGATATTGATTCGGATATTTGGGAATCCGTAATTAGTGGCCCTCTCATCCCACTTCACTTAGTGGATGGAGAACCGAAAGAAAAGCCCAAAAGCTTATGGACCGATGCGGAGCGCAAGAAGGTACAGTTCAACCTTCGTGCCAAAAATATAATTACCTCGGCCCTATCTTACGTTGAATTCTTTCGGATGTCTCAATGTTAAAGTGCCAAGGAAATGTGGGACACTTTACAAGTGAGTCACGAGGGCACTAGTGAGGTCAAGCACGCCAGGCTAAACGCACTGACACATGAATACAAATTATTTCGTATGTTACCGAGTCAATCGATTGGCGACATGCAAAAACGATCCACTCACATTATTAATCATCTTATTGCTCTAGATAAAATGTTTACCATAGGAGAACTCACTAATAAAGTTTTACGCTGTCTTGACAGGAGATGGCAACCTAAAGTGACGACAATCATGGAGTCCAAGGATCTAGATTCCATGCCTTTGGCAACACTGTTCGGAAAGCTTTAAGAGCTTGAGATGGAGCTTGGGCGTCTGACCATGCATGAGGAGTCAGATCGGAAAAAGAAAGGAATATCTCTTAAAGCTACAACATCACAACCCACTGAAGAGATGGAAAATGACGACTCTGATTGAGACATTGATGAAGAAACCCTAACCTTCTTTTGCGAAAATTTGGAAAGTTCTTAAATAAGAAAGGAGGATTTAGACGATTTCAAAAGAAAGAAGCGCGAGAATCAACTAAGAAAGGCCGGAACAAAGAGCGCTTCACTTGCCATGAATGTGGTAAGCCGAGTCACATGAAGTTCCAGTGCCCCACTTACTTGAAGAAAGTTGATTCAAAGAAGAGCTTTCCCCGAGACTTCAAATAAAAAAAGGCATACATTTTTTGGGATGTACTGGAGGAAGAAACAACATCAAGCACCACGGATGAAGAGGAGATCGCAAAGTTGTGCCTAATGACAATAATAGATGAGGCTTGCGGATCAGGTAGTAAGGATGCTACAGATGAGGTTTATTCTGACACATCATTCTCTTCTTATAATTCTGCCTCATATGATGTTTTATATGATGCTTATGTTGAGATGCATGAAGAGCTTTAAAAATTAGCAAAAATTAGTGCTGATAGAAAAAGAATAATTTTGTTAGAAAATAGCTCAATTACAAAAAGAATTACATGAGCTAAAATTGAAAAATGAGACTTTAGATCTAATTTTTTCTTGTACTTCATGTGATTGCTCCAAAAATCATTGTGCAAATTCATCATCAAGCTAATTCATCAAAGGTTTTGAACAATTTCGATGTGGTGTTTGTCATCATCAAAACTGGGGAGATTGAAAGTGAAAAGTGTCAAGGATAGCACTAGCGATGCTTTGCCTATGTTTTGATGAAGACAAGGTTCTATTAAAGCTTAAAGATGGCTCAACAATCAACATACCTAATGCTCATTTGGTCATGTCTAGACTAGGATATAAAATAAAGTCATTATTCTAAGTAGTCTAGGATGTGTGCCATAGTAAGTGAGTATAGGTGAGGTGAACCTAGGTTCAAGTCTCTCAAGGCATCTTAATTGTTATATCATATCCATGAGACATATCATCTAGTTAATTGCATGTTCATGCATCAATCACACATATTATATGTGCATATTAGGCATAACATAATTGCTAGAACATGTATATAAGATGTGCATAACATATAAGAAGTTTACCTTTTGAACCATGCATGTTAATGTGGCAGTTAATCGACTAACGTGGTGACTTAATCGATTAACTCAACTTCTTTTTTGCTAAATCAGTGTTTCTATTACAACTGTTTTTTGTTTCATTCAGTTGCACTGGTTTATCGATTAACGAGTAGTCTTAATCGATTAACGAGTAGTCTTAATCGATTAGCAAGTCTGTTATTTGTTATAACTGATTTCTGTTTTAACCGTTTAACTGTTTGCAACAAATCCAACTGTCCAAACTGCTTACTATAAATAGAGGCAACATATAGAAAACTGTAGCATTGCATTCCATTGTATAGAGAAGATTTTAGAGAGCATATTTCATTTTGTTTTTACTGTTTTTTGCAAGACAGTTGCATGTGTGAGAAGAGAGTTATCATGCTGAATTGATTTCTGGTTTTGCATATTGTTTTACACTTTCATATGCTCATTCTTATCTTGCTCACATGTTCATGCATTATTTGTAAATATTGATACAGATATACTTTGATTTCTGTTTTTGGTTAACTCACATATTCTTGATGGCTTGAGTGATTAGTGAGTGGGTTAGTCTTAAGGTCTTTTACTTGTAATATTTCAAGCATTATTGTGCTTATACCTTGTTGTTTTAATCTGTTTTTGTGTATATCTGGATTGATCTCTTGGTGTCGTACCACCATAGAGATTGGGATTCTTTCCCAGGACTAGGAGGTCTTGATTTGAGGACAAGAATCTTGGATGGGGCTTTTACGGGAGAAAGGTTTTCTCAGGCGAAAGGTAGAGTCAAACCAAGGGTTTAGGGGTCCTAGATTTCAAGAAAGAAGCATCATATGTTCTTGTAATTGAACTGGTGTGTGTATTCATACGTTTACTCAATATTATGAAGAAGAAAATCTCCCAAGATCAGAAGGGGAGGCCTGGATGTAGTTTGTAGTCGACCGTAAACGAACCAGGATAAAAATCTACATTTTCACGTTTTTCTCTCCCTGAATCTTCTCTAATTTTCTTGCTGTTTCAATTTGAATTTATAGTTGATATTTTGCATATTTGTTCACTGCCATATGCTTAGTAATAGTGCTTAAAAATATTTGCTTTATCTTTGTTCAATTGATTTTAAATAATTATTCAATCTGCCTCTCTGGTCATTCTATTCTGTGCATGTGTTAGTGATTAAGACTAGGTGTTAATTGATTAACTAGGTTGTTTCCAGAAATTGGGTTTTGGTGCAAGAAGCGGTGATTAATAACCGCTACACCTATTCAATCCCCCCCCCTTCTAGGTGTTCCTAGGCCACTAATACCTAACAAATTTCGGCCCGTGAGAGCTATTATACGCATGAAGGGTTCGTTTTTAAGGACATAAGGATTTGTGTGCCTAATAGTTCTGCGAGGGACGTACTTTTGAGGGAAGCCCATGAAGGGGGGTTGAGGGGTCATTTTGGGTCTCCAAAGACCCTTGACATATTGCATGATCACTTTCATTGGCCTCATATGAGGTATAATGTTCAAATGTTTTGTGAAAAATGCATTACTTGCAAATGGGCTAAGTCCAAGGCCACGCCTCATGGACTCTACACTCCATTGCCCGTCCCTGATTCACCATGGATAGACATATCCATGGATTTCGTAGTTGCTTTACGACGAACTCAGAGTGGCAAAGATTCAATTTTTGTTGTAGTGGGAAGATTTTAAAAAATTGCTCATTTTATACCTCGCAAAAAAATTGATGATGCTTGCCACATTGGATGGTTATTCTTAAAGGAACTGGTACAACTACATGGCCTACCAAGGAGCATAGTGAGTGATAGGGACACCAAGTTCCTAAGTCACTTTTGGAGAACACTTTGGGGGAAGCTTGGCACAAAGCTTCTCTTTTCTACTGCATGCCATCCTCAAACGGATGGGCAACCTGAAGTGGTAAATAGGACACTCTCTACCTTGTTGAGGGTTTTCCTAAAGAAGAACTTAAAGGCATGGCAAGAGTGCCTTCCCATGTGGAGTTCGCCTACAACAGGAAAACTCATAGTGCAACAAAGTATTCATCTTTTTAAATTGTTTATGGTTTCAATCCATTAACTCCCCTTGACTTTTTGTCTTTTCCAAGTACATCATTGCTAAAGCTGAGTTTGTGAGAAACTCCATGAAAAAGGTGAAAGAGAAAATAGAAAATAGAAATGAAAGTTATGCAAGATCAGCCAACAAGGGCAGAAAAGAAGTCATCTTTGAATCATGAGATTGGGTTTGGATCCATATGAGCAAAGAGAGGTTTCCATCTCAAAGCAAATCAAAACTTCAACCTAGGGGAGACGACCCATTCCAAGTATTAGAGAGGATCAATAACAACGCATACAAGCCGGACTTGCCTAGTTTTTTCTCTATTTATTATCTTTTCAATCCTTTTTGTTTAGGGTGATTCAGCCCAAGTTATTTTTCTCTATTTATGAATCATGCATACCATTGAATAAAGTATGTTGATTTTTATTTGGATTTAATTCCCATGTTAGTGAGTTTTCTCCTAGCTTCTTGGTTGACCCAAGGTACCCGTTCTTATCAAGAGTTCCTTTCTCTTGTGGCGAACTTCACAAGGCTTATCAAACAATTCCATTGTTTGTGGCACCATACCACCTCAAATACCCCAACCATATTCTTAAACACTTATACAAACACTTAACCAAATTCCATCATCAAAACTGTGAGCATTCATCCATTCCATTCAATCCACCCCATTTAAATCGCAAGCCATCCATACATTCCATAACTTCACACATCCATCATCAATCTTGATCATTCAATCCATTCCACTCATTCAACAAGTAAATTCTTCAAGTTCCAATATTCTACAATTCCAACCGAGATAATACAAAGTACATTAATCAATCAAAGCAAATAACAACACAATACAAATCAACAATCAATCAAAGAGGACTTTCACAAGAAACGATCCATCAAAAAAGACAATCTAGAAATAGGTTGTCATCATCAACAACCTTCAACATAGGGATGGCAAAAAAAACCCGTACCCATGGGTACCCGCGGGTAAAACCCGTACGGGCACGGGTATGGATCATAAACGGGTACCCGCGGGTATTATAAACGGGTTTTTTAAAATACTCGTAGTACATACGGGCGGGTACGGGTATTATGGTACCCGTGCCTGCGGGTACCCGTTATTTATATGATTAATATATTATATTTAATTAAAATAAAAACTATATTATTCTAACATTCATTACACTATGTACATTTTTTCGTTTTACGATGGTGAAGCACCCTACAAATATTATTACATGTGTAGAAACACACATGTTTTACAAAGAAAATATATACTTTTTGTTAAGGAAATGAGAACAAAAAATCACACAAATAGAAAACGCCAATAAATTTAACATTTTTGTCAAATATTCAATCAAAAAGTACAAAAATAATTAAGTTTCATCTCATTTGAAACATAATAGAAGTAAAAAATTAAAATTTCGTTTATAATATAGGAAACCCGCAGGTACCCGTGGGTACCCAGAAATACCCGCAAATACCCACACACGGGTATCCGTACATGTATGGACGGGTATGGGTAATGTTCTCCTATTTAAAACGGGTAGCGGGTAGCTGCTACCCGTGCCTGCCCATGCCCGTTGTCATCCCTACTTGAACGTGACTGTAATGTTGATTATAGGAAACACAATATTGGTTCCAAATTCTGAACTCCTTGCAGTATGAACACACTGTTTATGATTATATAACTTTATGATTTTAACATTTTAAATTCTGAATGGCTTAAGATATCTCACAACCTCATGAGCAAGAAGACAATGTTTTCCACTATTGTTACTTTTATTATATTTTAAATAAATTAATTAATGTTGTAGATTAAAAAAATTGAATGCTCAGATTTCACCGTTAAATAATTTAACTAAGACATAACGAAATGATCTATTTCATTAATGAGAAAAGTTTAAGGCTTAATTGAGATGAAATAAAAGTTTGTGGCTAATACTTGAAAAGATGTAAAGTTTAAGAGGGTTATATACACTTTTCTCTAAAAAATATGATTTAATTTTGACAGTTATTATTTCTTGGGAAATTACAAAATTTAAATAATCATGATTTATTTACGGTAATTAGGTTTAGTTGATATTTTTTGGTATATATTGAATAGAAAGAAATTTAGCTCGAAAAGAATTAGTTTAGTGAGATAGGAAATACGTTTTTTGCTCAACAATTAAATTTATTGACAAAGAAATATAGATGAATAGGAGTATCATCGACAATTTGGGCAAAGCTCATAGGGCTCGCCCGCCCACACTTACTTGGCGGGCAAAGTATAAAAAATGTACATATCGACTCTAAAATGCCCGTCCAACATGTCCTAATTGTCCATGGGCATTTCAAGCAGACAAGATGTGCGACTCGCAAACATTGTTGGAGAAAGTATTGAACATCAAATATGTAAATGTATATTAAATTTGTCAAATGTGGGGAAGTGTGTTCATTTGTTATATGAATTTGTATATCAAATGTGAGAAAGTATTATCACTTTCTTATTATATATATACATTTGTTTGTTTTGTATATTATATATATATATATATGTATGTATATATCGTATTGTTCCTTTTATATTTTGTATGCTAATTACGTACTATGTATATTATGTATTATACAGGTATTTGTATTTGTATATATTGTTTCATTTGTACAATTGTTTATTATGATAAATATATTTGTATGTTTGTATATAAATCATGTATTGTTTATTTTGTATGACTAGTGTATATACATTTGTATATATATTATGTAATTTAATTAGGACGGCCCACAAGCCCGCCCTGCCCATGTTTAGGGCGAGTAAGACATGATATTTGATGCTCTATTTAAAAATGGACATGCCCATACCCATCCTAATTTAGGCGGACATTACGTGGGCAAGGGTAGGGCGATCCTAATTGCATATACTAATTAGGATAACAAATGATACTTCTATACACAAAATCTTTAGAGGTTAACAAGCAAGGATACAATTGGATGGGTGCAACACCCACTCCACATGAGTAGTAGAAGATATTATGAAAGCATACATTGAGAAGATTCCAAGAGTGCCAAAATGTTAGTTCCAACACCTCATCTAAGTGGAATCGCGAGTTCTCGAATATAATTTTATTACTAACATACCAAATATTCTATATAGTGATAAACCAACTAGACAACCACTATTGAGAAATTGGTCTTAATGTCATTATGGAAAATCGAGTTATTAATACAAACCGATAGTGCAGATTTTGAACAAAAGAAAAACAAATGGTTTATTGATTCATCCACCTTCCTCATAAGTTATTTTAATAATAATAATCAAGTTATTTTCACGGAGGAAGGAATTTTTCTTTAACTTTTATCAATATACTTATAATTTGGAATTTCAATCTCAATTGATTTTGAAATTTTAATTTATAAGTGAATAAGAAATATGTATTAGGTTAAATTAGAAGAATTTAAAACCACACTTAATAGAAATTGCAATTTTTAATTGTCATGATAGGGAGGTATTAAGTAGTAATCTTGAAGTAAATTAAATGTGATTATCAAATTTTATACGAGATTAATTATAATATGGAAATGCAATAACAATCATACTCTAAATTAAAATGTTATTTTAAAGTTGTTATTTATTTTCTAAACTTATGTGATACTTCAATTCTTATTCATTTATACTAATATATAAAGTGAAAACATGATTAAGAGGCAAATGAGTAATTGAATATGTGCAATTTTTATATTCCAATTTTGCACTCTTTAAAACAATGTTCATATTTAAAGCATATATTTAGTGTGTTTGATCTCTATATTTTTTTCTAAATTAAAGATTATAACATATAAAGATTATATACTTAATCTTGACCAAACAATATGAGTGCAGTTTAGATTTGTCTTTTAAGTAACTTAGAAAGTTGACACTTTTGCAAGAATTTATAACATATAAGGATTATATATTTAATCTTGACCAAACAATATGAGTGCATGTTGACGAGCACAATAGTGCTAGTCTACAAGCTAGTGTTAATACATGTAATCATTGATTTGAAAATTTGAGAATTATTAAAAAATAGTATTGAAATTAAATAAAACATGTGATAATTTAGAATGCGATATTTTTCATTTTTATGTAATGTGATATTATAAGTTCCTAATAAAACTTATAACAAATTAATACTTCTTAACTATGAAAAAATAGAAAATTTTAATATTTGTTATATATATATATATACATACTTATTAAGTTATGTATATAATTATATTTCTTCAAATATTCGGAAGTGAAAATTTTAACACATTTGTAAGAATTTCTAGCATATAAAAACTGTACACTTAATTTTGTCCAAGCAATATGAGTATGAGTTGACAAACACGATAGTATCGACCAATATGATAGTTGTTAATAAATCCTAATCCTCTATTCAAAAAATTAAGGATTATCAAAAAATTGTATTCAAATTAAATAAAACATGTGATATTTTCATGTTATGTAGTATTATAAGTTTCTAATAAAAATTATAATAAATTAATACTTCTTAACTATGAAAAAAATAGAAAATTAGAAAATGTGTGATATATATATATATGTACACTTATTAAGTTATCTATCTAATTATGTTTCTTCAAATATTTAGTGTGCGGTAGAAATTATATGCTCGAGTCTAAATGTCAAAGCTAATTGCGACTTGTTTTGTTAATAACTCAAAGAATTAATAAACTCAAAGAATTGATATTCATGGAATTGAGTTCTTAGATAGACATGAAATTTAGGAAATTAAAGTATTGATAGATTATGTGACTTGTTGAATAGCAAAATTTAATCTCAATGCATTTTATCGTTTTAATCTTGGTTTTATTTTCTAGTTGTTTAATTGTTTGACATCAAAACCAATTTTAAAAACATTAGTTTAGAACCATAATTATTATTTATATATTTAATAATATTCAAATCTATATGAATAGGATAATTGTTGATGATTTTTGAAACAATTCGACTGAATATTTTATTGGTAATTTGAGGGGTAGCAAATATATAATTTATATAATAACTTAATAACACATATACGACATTGTTTGAAAACTAACTAAAAAAAATGTTCATAATTTATGTCCTATTGAGACAATGTAGATTTTCTAGTCCCCTCTTTCAATTTTTTTACTTTTTAGTTGTTTTTCTTACCAATGGAGGAGATTTGTTTTTTTTAAAATGTAAGTTGTTACCTTTATATATTTTTACAAGAAAAATTATATGTTGTTTGTAGACAAATATTTGAACTTTTGACGTAGGCAAGTTATAGAAGTATGATGTTACGTTATCCAATAATTATTTGGTTCTATATTTTATACAAATTTTCCTGACTAAATTAAACATTATATTAATGGCTATCAGTTAAACTTAATTCAAAGTAATACCATTTAACTTAATATAAATTAAGTACACAACGATATTGGAAATCGGTTGTCATTATTATTCATATAATTGAATTTATTAAGCCACTCTACCTTCCAGGACAAGTCCTTAACTAAAACAATTCTACTTAAAAATGAAATTTGGTAGAAGGACATGTGCATTTGCAAACTCCACCTTCACACAGAGGAAGGCATTCTGAGCTGCATCTAGGAGTTCCAATACAGTCAGTGTTTTGCTTGCATTCTATTGCTTGAGGGCCTATT
>NW_017716987.1:0-956 GCF_001865875.1 Lupinus angustifolius
ATAATTCAAGAAAGTGTAACGTAATATATGGATTATTTTAATAGCTACTTTTTAAATTATAATATTCATAAAAATGTATGCAGTCTTATCCAAGTTAAACAATTAGAAGGAATGCAGAATACCCGATGTAACAAAAAACAAGACCACAAAGAGAGCCAGTTGAAATGATTGTTTCGTCATTATAACACAATGTTTTCTCTGCCTATGATTCTTGATGAGAGAGGTTTGCACAATTTTCCTTGTGTTTGATTTAGATGAGAAGGAATGGTGTACACAAAATTTATATAAAAAGTAACTATAAAACTATGAGTGACAAATGATGAATTTAAATCCTAATTAATATATGAAAAATCATCCACCGATTTATATAAATTTATTTAAATCATATTTTAAATTATCAAATTCATCGATATCCAAATTAATGGATGAATTTCAATCCATCTATGACTCCATTTTTATGAATTTGGATGAATGAATATTCAACCTATTTGACTTTTGGGAGGGGATCTACCTACTCCAATAGGTTGAATTAATGATTAAATCTAAAGCATGGAATTTCCTTAGAATTGATAGCTAAAATGTTGAGTAAGTTTTTAAACATACTATTGGCGTAAGTAAATCCTATCTCTTAATTATTTATTAGAACTATTTATTAGAACTAAAAACACTTTTAAAAGAAATAATTCTTTTAAAAACCACTATTTTAATAAAATATATTTTAAAATCATCTCTTCCTTTTAAATTCGTTTTGAACTTTCAAAAAAATATTTTTTTACAATTTTTAATAAGTATGTGACATTTACGTTTTATGTGTATAGTTTTTTAATGATGCTTATATATGTTATATACTTAATAACAAACTTTTAATATTATGTATTGTAAGATCAATTTTTTATAAAATGATGCACATGAAATTAATTACATATTAGAAGAGAAGTGTTGAATATCTATATTGT
>NW_017716988.1:0-491 GCF_001865875.1 Lupinus angustifolius
TTTTATTTTTACATGCTTATGTTACTAAGTTACTTTTTGTTTCATGTTATTTTTTTATTTATAAGTTTTTGAATATTTGATATTCAATTCAATGAGAAAGAGTATTAAAATTTTATTTTATATATTAATGGAATTGAGTGCATGTAACGCTAAACTAGTATTGGATAGACTAATGTTCTTATAATTGATCTTAATTTAATAATAAAACATTAAGTGATAGTGAGAAATATTGCAAGAATGTAAGAGTTGTGATAGTGAATGAAAAGGAAAAACTATATATTTGAATATTTGTTTTTTGATGGATTGAATATCTATTGTATATAATGAATGAATTCAAATTCATCAATTACTAAAATTATCTATTTGATTATATCTATTTAAATCTATTAGCTCTAGTGGATGAATTTGAATGAATTTTATTTTCTTGGAATTGAAAAAATTATGAATTGTGGATAATTTTTCACATCTAATATAAATACATTTTTAAAGAG
>NW_017716989.1:0-2207 GCF_001865875.1 Lupinus angustifolius
AAAAGTCTAAATCATTAAATATTATTCATTCAATACTCAACATCTCATCAAATACTATTCAATATTAGGATTGACAAAAAACTCATCCAGTGGTGACTAACAAAAACACTCATAACTAGTACCCATAAAAATAGCTTATGAGTGAGAATGAATATCATGATATCCATCTTGCGGCATACTTATAAATTATTTTATAATTAAATATTATATATATATTATATTTTTATTTATTTATCATTATATATTATTTACTTTATTACTTTATATTTAATTTTAGCTATTAAAAAAATATGATTTAATTATGAAAAAGTTATACTTTTTTGGGGAAATTACAAAAGTCAGATAACCATGATTTATTTATGTTAATTATTTTAGATTATATTTTTTGGCACATTGAATAGAAAAGAATTCATCCATAATGGAATTAGTTTAGTGAAAAATAAATTAGTTTAATTGGGTGGACATCTACTTTTCCGCTTTTTTACTAGTTTGAGTACCATCAATTCTCATTGGTTGAAAAAATTATTCAAATTAAAACTGTAATTATTAAACATTTTTCTGATCAATCATACCTCGTGACACATGGAATGACACAAACTAGTGAGTAAGGATTTTTTCTTTGAACAATCTACTTATACATTGAAACATTAATCAGATTACCATTTTTAATGATATAATATTGAAATTAAAATGGTAATCTCAAAGTAAATTAAATGCCATTACAAAATTTTATATGACATTAATATGAAAATGCAATAATTATCATATTTTAAAAATTATATTTTTTCAAGCTTATGTGAATCTTTAATTCTTATTCATGTTAATTACTACTAATTGTTAATTTGATAAAATTAAGGATTATTGTCACTACCCATTTTCATCAGCACGAGAGGAATAATGCAAATAAATGTAATGAAATCATCATAAATGATTTTTTGAAAACATGAAAAATCAACTTAAATAATAGTGACTAATCTTAGGGAAAACAAAAATTAAGTTTGGGAGTCAGTTGCGGATGATGAATGTCTTAGCCATATCATATCACCCGTTATAAAAAATGCTACCTAGATCCATCATGTGAATATTCATTCAAAATATTAATTTTAGCCTCACATTATTACATTTAAAAAGATCGAAAACTTTTTTTTAATTTTTTTGTCTCTCACAAGGGAGTAATATGCTTATACGTTCTCTAGTTGCAATAGAGATATCAAGACTACGTAGTTATTATGAAAATGATTGGTTGATTTTTTATTATTTAAAGTAACAAATAAAGTGGATCAATGAGGTCATAGGACGTTAGAGAAGCAACCTCACATTGTGTTTAATTTTTTATTCAAAATAAAAAAATAAAGTAGCACGATGAGGCATAGGATTTTAGAGCAGCTATCTCACCTTGTATTTAATTATTTTATTAAAAATTAACAAGTTAACGTAGTCTGACGAGGCAGTAGGACTTTAGTAGAGCTACCTCACATTGTGTTTAAATTATTAGTAAAAATAAAAAAAAGTGAGAAGATAAAGTAATGCGACGAGACACTATGCCTTTAGAGGAGCTATCTCACATTGTGTTTATTTTTTATATTGAAAATGTGGCAAGATAAAGTAGCCCGATGAGTGCTGCTAAAGAAGAACAAGATGTGTTAAACCAATTCAAGTGAAAAATAAGAAAGTAAAAAGTTACAACAACCTTGATACACAAACTAGGATCAAGACACCACAATTTGTAACACCCAGTAATGTCATGCGACCTCCCCGACCCATGACGATACTGAGCGTGTCACCGCTAACACCACGGAAATGTCATGCGACCTCCCCGGCCCATTACTACACTACGCGTGCCACCCACCAACTTAAATACTCCCTGCAGTATTTTATTCCCCACAAAGGGGAGCCTCCCGCGACTCGAACCCATGACCTCAGTGATAAATGTTACTTCGCTGAATTTTCCAAACTCCACCTCCAAGAATCGTCTACTTCCAATGTAACCTGCACGAATGAGACTGAATCAGATTGTAAACGTTTACCCTCAATGCTTCCTAACAGTCAAATAATGATATTCTACAATGCAACAACGACAACCATTTATCATTTCTCCAAAATCTTGACTTAGCTACCAATAATGTTTTATTAAGATACATAGAATAGAGTATAGGAAATAATTGTTACAAACTTTTCAGACCACACCAATAATGTTCCCAAAATAA
>NW_017716990.1:0-788 GCF_001865875.1 Lupinus angustifolius
AAATTCTTACCTTAACTTAAAGAAAACAGCCCAAAAGTGCCACATAACCAACAAAAATCAAGTAACAAACTAAAGGAAAAAAGGTTGCCTCACCATGAAGAAATCAAGCACAAATATGTCCAGCCAAGCCAAGCCCTAAGCACCAGGCCAGGTCAGCAAGGCACCAAGCACCAGGCCAGGTCAGGCAGGCACCAAGCACTAGGCCAAGGCAGGCAGGCACCAAGCACCAGGCCAGGTCAGGCAGGCACCAAGCACCAGGGCAGGTCAGCCATCACCAAGCACCAGGCCAGGGTAGCTAAACTGCTGAAACAGGCAGTTGAGCGTGGAACCAGTCAGTTGAGTGGCTTAAACATGTAGCTGAGCGGGGAACCAGGTCAGCCAAGCTGCTGAAACATGCAGCTTAGCGGGGAAATAGGTGGGCTAAGCGGCTAACGCACCAGAAAAGTGATTTTTTGGTCAAATCATGGAACATCTTACTTTTTCTTTGCTTAAAGGCCAAGAACATGACCTCATGGATGACATAAGGATATGACAAGAAGGAGGAGGTGTCACCATACATGTAACCTAGCCCACCATAGGGGTCAAGTAGGGGCCAAAGTGGCTCTTCATACGGGCCAATGGTGAGCAGCTTAGCTGCCAAATAGGGCAGCTGAGCGTGCAACACCTTGACCTATATAAAAGCATGAAATTCTCAATTGAAAAACATTGTATATCCATTCTAAATTCTTCCTAGTTGATTCCTCTTCTTTTCCTTTCATTTTATGTAGTTTTTAGGCTAGTTTTAGAGT
>NW_017716991.1:0-3282 GCF_001865875.1 Lupinus angustifolius
TGAGATGGTATTCAAAGGTACTAAATAATTATGTAATAGGTAATTGCTTCGATACCATTATACCGGCGTTAGAATTTATTCTAACAAACCCGAGATGGGGCAAAGAAAGAATGACTTATTCATATGATTATTAAGAAAGTAAGTTGTAACTGGAATATTCTTGAAACCATTATACCGGTGTTGGAATTTATTCTAACAAAACCGAGATGGCGAACAAAGAATAAAACTGAGTTCTCTTACTTACAAAAGGAACATAACGAAAATGAGAGTAATAACCTCTCAACAAATTGGCACTGCTGTCAAGACGATTTGTTGAAGGGGATAAACTCCCACCTAAAATAAACACCGAAAAACACTTTCAACAGTATCTCAAATAGAGCCAAAGACCATCGATGAAGCCATCGAGGATGTACACAAGGGTTTAGCTATTCAAGAAGAGCTAAACCAGTTTGAGCGAAATAATGTGTGGGACTTGGTCCCCATACCACAAGATCATCCCGTGATTGGCACCAGGTGGGTCTGTCGTAATAAGCTAGATAAATCTGGCTTAATAATAAGAAATAAGGCTCGCTTAGTGGCCAAAGGCTACAACCAGGAGGAGGGCATCGATTATGATGAGACATACGCTCCTATAGCCAGACTTGGCCATTAGGATGCTCTTGTCTTTTGCATTAATCATGAATTTTAAACTTATCCAAATGGATGTTAAGAGTGCATTTTTAAATGGATATATTCAAGAGGAGGTATACATAGACCAACCACCAGGGTTTGAAAACTTCAAATACCTGAACCATGTGTATAAACTCAAGAAGGCCCTCTATGGCCTAAAACAGGCTCCTAGAGTCTGGTACGATAGATTGAATAAACATAGCCTTTCATGCCATTAAAACTGTTCTGTAGTTGTTTGTTGTCCATTTAATCGATTAAGACCTGCTGTTAATCGATGAAATGCTGTATAAATGTACATTTGTTCCAGCTTCTTACAACTAGTTGATTAATTACATGCCCAAAATTAATTGATTAATTACAGTCTGTTATAACTATAATAAATCTTCTGACTTTTGACTAGAATTGAGTACTTGTATCTTTTTTATAATGTCAAAAGGGGGAGAAAGGTTGTTTGTTGTGTTATATGTATTTTGTAGGTTGTGTGATAGTTTTTGCAGGTTGTTGTATATAGCTTCCATAACATGATTCCTTACCTAAGGTGGAGCAAATGCGCTTCAACTTTGTATCTTTGAAAAACAACCATTAACAACCATTATGCAAACTCATCATCAAGCTAATTCATCAAACGTTTTGAACAATTTTGACGTGGTGTTTGTCATTGTTGAAAGAATTTTATTGGAGAGGTTTATTTTCCCCTCTCAACAAATCGTCCATCTCAAGGTGCCAATTTTTTGAAAGGTTATTTCTTTCTTTTTGGTGTGTTTTTATTTTTATTTGATTAAGTAAGTGAACTCAATTGTACAATGTCTTAGAATTGAGAATTTCATGCCTGTTTGGCAGCTAAGCTGTTGACCATTGGCCCTGATGAAGAGCCACTTTGGCCCCTACTTGACTCCTATGGTGGGCTAGGGTCAAGAATATTCTAGTTACAACTTACCTCTAATAATCTTGTGAATAAGTTATTTCTTCTTTGCCCCATCTCAGCTTTGTTAGAATAAATTCTAACGTCGGTATAATGGTATCGATGCAATCCCCTATTACATAATTATTAAGTACCTTTGAATACCATCTCGGTTTTGTGGAATAATTTCCAACACCGGTTTAATGGTATTCTAATGTATGTCACGCACTCAGCGCACCTAGTGCCACGCTCAACTGCCTGCTTCAACAGCTCACCTGACCTACCTCCACGCTCAGCTGCCTGTTTGAGTAGCTCAGCTGACCTAGTCCCAGCTGGGCGTGGACCTGGCTGTCCTGGCCTGGTGCTTAGCTGACTTAGTCTGGCGCTTAGCTAACCTGGCCTACTGCCTGCCTGACCTGGCCTGGTGCTTGCATGACCTGGCCTGGTTCTTGGCTGACCTGGCCTGGTGCTTGGTGCTTGACTGGTCTGGCCTGACCTGATGCTTAGCTGACCTGGCCTGGTGCTTAGCTGACCTGGCCTGGTGCTTAGGTGGACAGCTTTGTGCTTGATTTCTTCATGGTGAAACAACCTTTTTTTCTCTGGTTTGTTACTTGATTTTTCTTGGTTGCTTGGCACTTTTGGGCTGTTTTCTTTAAGTTGAGGTAAGCCTGAGGAGACAAGATCATTTTGAATGAAGAAAGTAGTTCTCAACTTCTTATGGATTTGAACTACTTAGACAAGTTCTTACGTTTTACTTTGATTAATCCCAAACACCAAGGTCTGATATCCTCCTTTTAGTGTATGTCCTAAAATGGTAGAATGATGATCACTTATATTTATTACTAAACAAGATGTCCATCTTTGAATTTATTCTTTAATATTCAATTTCCAACAAAACTCAAAGAAAACTTGGACAAGAATTAATAAGAACTAATTTACTCAATCATGCAAAATTAACTTAAAAGTGTTAATTTTCATCATCAAAAAGTGGGAGATTGAAAGTGCAAAGTGTCAAGGTCATGATGGCTTGAGTGATTAGTGTCAAAGTGTACAACTCACATGTTCTTGATGGCTTGAGTGATTAGTGAGTGGGTTAGTCTTAAGGTCTTTTACTTGTAATATTTCAAGCATTATTGTGCTTATAATACCTAAAATTTAGAATAAAATAAGGAGTAGAAATACATAACCAACATTCAAATGAAATTGTTAGTAGCATGAGTCATCCATCCAAGGATTAGATGCTTTTAGGTTCCAAATGAGATTACAAAATGAGATTACCAACATTCAAATGTCTTCTCCTTTCTCAGAATTATATGAAAAACTACTCTAAAACTAGCCTAAAAACTACCTAAAATGAAAGGAAAATATGGAGGAAAGAATTTAGAAAAATTGTACAATGTCTTAGAATTGAGAATTTCATGCCTGTTTGGCAGCTAAGCTGTTGACCATTGGCCCTGATGAAGAGCCACTTTGGCCCCTACTTGACTCCTATGGTGGGCTAGGTTACATGCATGGAGACACCTCCTCCTTCTTGTCATAGCCTTATGTCATCCATGAGGTCATGTTCTTGGCCTTGAAGCAAAGAAAAAGTAGGATGTTCCATGAGTTGACCTAGCAATCATTTTTCTGGTGTGTCACGCACTCAGCGCACCTAGTGCCACGCTCAACTGCCTGCTTCAACAGCTCACCTGACCTACCTCCACGCTCAGCTG
>NW_017716992.1:0-1966 GCF_001865875.1 Lupinus angustifolius
TTAACTTGATTACTTTTTAGCAATTCATTTTGAGCTTTTGTCTTGAATTTTGGCTTGAAATGATGTCCATCTTTGAATTTATTCTTTAATATTCAATTTCCAACAAAACTCAAAGAAAACTTGGACAAGAATTAATAAGAACTAATTTACTCAATCATGCAAAATTAACTTAAAAGTGTTAATTTAAGTTGGTTTTCTACAATTTGCATAGGATGAGTGCCATAAAATGATGGTGAAAAGTGTATACTTTTTGCACTTATGAGTCATCATCAAAAAGTGGGAGATTGAAAGTGCAAAGTGTCAAGGTCATGATGGCTTGAGTGATTAGTGTCAAAGTGTACAACTCACATGTTCTTGATGGCTTGAGTGATTAGTGAGTGGGTTAGTCTTAAGGTCTTTTACTTGTAATATTTCAAGCATTATTGTGCTTATAATACCTTGTTGTTTTAATCTGTTTTTTTGTATTTATGGATTGATCTCTTGGTGTCGTACCACCATAGAGATTGGGATTCTTCACCAAGACTAGGAGGTCTTGATTTGAGTACAAGAATCTTGGTTGGGGCTGATTCACGAGAAAGGTTTTCTCAGGTGAAAGGTAGAGTCAAACCAAGGGTTTAGGGGTCCTAGATTTCAAGAAAGAAGCGTCCTATGTTCTAGCAATTGAATTAGTGTGTGTATTCATACGTTTACTCAATATTGTGAAGAAGAAAATCTCCCAAGATCAGAAGGGGAGGCATGGATGTAGTTTGCAGTGGACCACAAAATAACCAGGATAAAAATCCACGTTTGCACGCTTTTTTCTCCCTGAATCTTCTTTAATTTTCTTGCTGTTTCAATTTGAATTTATAGCTGATATTTTGCATATTTGTTCACTACCATATGCTTAGTAATAGTGCTTAAAAATATTTGCTTTATCTTTGTTCAATTGATTTTAAATAACTATGCAATCTGCGTCTCTGATCATTTTGTTTTGTGCATGTGTTAATCGATTAAGACTAGGTGTTAATCGATTAACTAGATTGTTTCCAGAAATTGGGTTTTGGTTCAAGAAGCGGTGATTGATAACCGCTACACCTATTCAACCCCACTTCTAGGTGTTCCTAGGCCACTGATACCTAACAAGTGGTATCAGATCTAGTACGACGTGCTAGCTCAACCTTATCCCCATGATCCTTAGGGAATTTAAATGGGTTCCACCAACCCCTTTGGCGGTGATGGCGCATCCATTAACCGCCCTCCCGTATTCAGTGGCGAGGGTTACGCCTACTAGAAAGTCCGAATGAAGATCTTCATAGAGGATATTGATTTGGATATTTGGGAATCCGTAATCAGTGGCCCTTTCATCTCACTTCACTTAGTGGATGGAGAACCGAAAGAAAAGCCCAAAAGATTATGGACCGATGCGTAGCGCAAGAAGGTACAGTTCAACCTTCGTGCCAAAAATATAATTACCTCGGCCCTATCTTACGATGAATTATTTCGGATGTCTCAATGTCAAAGTGCCAAGGAAATGTGGGACACTTTACAAGTGAGTCACGAGGGCACTAGCGAGGTCAAGCGCGCCAGGCTAAACGCACTGACACATGAATAGGAATTATTTCGTATGTTACCGTGTCAATCGATTAGTGACATGCAAAAACGATCCACTCACATTATTAATGATCTTATTGCTCTAGATAAAATGTTTACCATAGGAGAACTCACTAATAAAGTTTTACGCTGTCTTGACAGGAGATGGCAACCTAAAGTGACGACAATCATGGAGTCCAAGGATCTAGATTCCATGCCTTTGGCAAGACTGTTCGGAAAGCTTCAAGAGCTTGAGATGGAGCTTGGGCGTTTGACCATGCATGAGGAGTCAGATCGGAAAAAGAAAAGAATATCTCTTAAAGCTACAACATCACAACCCACTGAAGAGATGGAAAATGACGACACTGACTCAGACATTGATGAAGAAACGCTAAAC
>NW_017716993.1:0-443 GCF_001865875.1 Lupinus angustifolius
AAGAAAGGAGGATTTAGACGATTTCAAAAGAAAGAAGCGTGAGAATCAACTAAGAAAGGCCGGAACAAAGAACGCTTCACTTGCCATGAATGTGGTAAGCCGGGTCACATGAAGTTCCAGTGCCCCACTTACTTGAAGAAAGTTGATTCAGAGAAGAGCATTCCCCGAGACTTCAAATAAAAAAAGGCATACATTGTTTGGGATGTACTGGAGGAAGAAACAACATCAAGCACCATGGATGAAGAAGAGATCGCAAAGTTGTGCCTAATGACAATAATAGAGGAGGCTTGCGGATCAGGTAGTAAGGATGCTACAGATGAGGTATATTCTGACACATCATCCTCTTCTTCTAATTATCCCTCATATGATGTTTTATATGATGCTTATGTTGAGATGCATGAAGAGCTGTAAAAATTAGCAAAAATTAGTGCTGATAGAAAAAG
>NW_017716994.1:0-8733 GCF_001865875.1 Lupinus angustifolius
TAATTAATGTCAAACACCTACTTGTGAGTCTTGCGAGGACTTGAAAAACGATAATTTTAAACTAAATGAAAAAATCGCAAAACTTACAAATAGTAAACACCAATTAGACACTCTGCTTAGTAAAACGAGACACATTGGTGACCACATTGGATTAGGGTATGTTCCTCCATCCCATAGAAATAGACCATATAGGATACCTCTAACTCGCCCATATAAAAAGTCTAATGAGAAAAGTAGAGTCCCTACATGTTTCTATTGTGGCACACATGGCCACACCTCTCATTCCTGTTACATCATAAGATATGGGATACCCAATGGTGTTTACGCTTGGGTAAGAAAGGGAGATAACTACCTAGTTACTAACAGAAAAGGACCCAACATAATTTGGATACCTGAAACTAGCAGGTGATCTATTTCGCACGTATGTCTTCGAATACATGGGCAAAACTGGTATCTTGATAGCGGCTGTTCGAGACATATGACTGGAGACAAGTCAAAATTCCTATACTTGTCATTGAAAGAAAAGGGATTTGTCACCTATGGAGACAACAACAAAGGAAGAATCTTAGGCACCAAGAAGATTGGCAACTCAACTCACAGTATAATCGAGAACGTTCCATATGTAGAAGGTTTGGAACATAATCTGTTGAGCATAAGCCAAGTATGCGACAAAGGTAATCGTGTGTCATTTGATTCTGATTGTTGTATCATTCGTGATGTATTATCTAATAATATGACATTTTTTGGGTATCATGTAAATAATATTTATATGGTTAATCTGGAGGATGTCACTTCCTTGTTTTTAAAATGTTTTATTTCAAAAGAAGATGACATCTGGATTTGGCATAGACGTACCACTCACATTCATGTGAAGCATTAAGAAAAATAATCTAAAAATAATTTGGTAATCCGTCTTCCAAAACTCAATTTTAAAACTCAGGATTCTTGTAACATGTGTCAAAAGTGTAAACAAGTAAAGAATTCCTTTAATAAAAAGAATGTCAAATCCACTACTAGACCTTTGGAGCTTCTCCATATGGGCTTGTTTGGAACGTCGCAAATTATGAGTTTTAGTGGAAGTTATTACGCTTTGGTAATTGTTGATGATTTTCCTAGATTCACATGGACCTTGTTTTTAGCATCAAAGAGCGATGCTTATAAATATTTTAAATGTCTAGCCAAACAAATCCCAAACCAGTCTAACTAGAAAATTATTTACATACAATCCGACCAGGGCGGAGAATTTGAAAATCATAAATTTAATAAGTTTTGTAATAAGTATGGCATCATGCGTCAGTTCTCAGCTCCGCGCACCCCTCAATAAAATGGAGTTGTTGAGAGGAATAATAGAGTTCTAGAGGAACTCGCGAGGACCATGCTAAATGAGAGCAAGGCTCCAAAGTATTTCTGGGCTGATGAAGTTCACACTGCCTGTTATGTAATTAATCGAATACTACTTTGACCTACTTTTTCGAAAACCGAATATTGCTCATCTTCATGCATTCGGGTGCAAATGTTTTATTTTAAATAATGGAAAAAGATCTTTAGGAAAATTTGACTCGAAAGTTGACGAGGGTATATTCTTAGGGTATTCATTACATAGTAAATCATTTCGTGTGTTCAATAAATATACCATGCAAATAGAAAAATCTATTCATGTTCATTTTGACGAATCTTCTCCAAAAGAGAAGAAAAATGTCTTTTCTGATGACATTTCAGGTACACTAGAAGAAGTGCAATCCAAGGAGATGAATCAAATTTAACAAGATGCTGAGCAAATAGTAGAAGAAGAACATCAGGACATGCCTATTGCGTGTAAAACTAAAAAGGATCATCCACTCGATAAAGTGTTAGGTGATATATCTACGGGGGTGGTAACCCGTAGTTCTTTACGTAATTTCTGTAATTTTATTGCATTCAGCCAAAGACCATCGATGAAGCCATCGAGGATGTACATTGGGGTATAGCTATGCAAGAAGAGTTAAACCAGTTTGAGCGAAATAATGTATGGGACTTGGTCCCCAAACTAAAAGATCATCCTGTAATTAGCACCAGATGGGTCTTTCGTATTAAGCTAGATGAATCTGGCTTAACAATAAGAAATAAGGCTCGCTTAGTGGCCAAAGGCTACAACCAGGAGGAGGGCATCGATTATTATGAGACCTACGCTCTTGTAGCCAGACTTGAGGCCATTGCGATGCTCTTGTCTTTTGCATCAATCATGAATTTTAAACTTTTCCAAATGGATGTTAAGAGTGCATTTTAAAATGGATATATTCAAGTGGAGGTATACATAGACCAACCACCAGGATTTGAAAACTTCAAATACCCGAACCATGTGTATAAACTCAAGAAGACCCTCTATGGCCTAAAATAGGGTCCCAGAGCCTAGTACGATAGATTGAGTTCATTCCTACTTGAAAAAGGGATCAAAAGAGGCTTGGTCGATACCACTCTCTTTATCCGTAGATTAGATAATCATGTTTTACTTGTACAAATATATGTTGATGATATTATCTTCGGATCTACTAATGACATCCTTTGTAAGGAATTTTACAAGTTGATGCAGGGGGAGTTTGAGATGTCGATGATGGGGGAGCTGACTTTCTTCCTTGGGATTCAAATTAAACCAATGGAAAGTGGCATCTTCATTCATCAATTGAAGTATTCCAAAGAATTATTAAAGAAGTTCGATATGGAGCAATGTAAAGATGCATCTACACCTATGACATCTGCATGTTATCTTGACAAAGATGAAAATGGAAAAGCGATTGAGGTAACTAAATATCGTGGGATTATCGGCTGCTTATTGTAATTAACTGCTAGCCTCCCCGATATTATGTTTAGCGTTTGTATGTGTGCTAGATTTCAAGCTTTTTCAAAAGAATCACATTATATTGTTGTAAAACGTATTATGAGATATTTAAAAGGAACTATAAATATGGGATTATGGTATCCTAGGGATGCCTCCTTATCCTTGGTAGGTTACTCCGATTCTGACTTTTCTAGGTGTAAGTTGGATCGAAAAAGTACTAGTGGGACATGTCACCTATTAGGCAGTTCCTTAGTTGCATGGCATAGTAAAAAACAAGTATGCGTTGCTTTGTCCTCCACTGAGGCGGAATACATTGCCGCTGGCATATGTTTCACTAAAATCCTTTGGATGAAGCAGCAACTTAAGGACTTTGGGCTCATATTAGAAAAGATCCCTATTAAATGTGATAACACAAGTGTCATTAACCTTTACAAGAATCCCATCTTGCATTCTAGAACCAAGCATATTAAAATAAGGCATCACTTTTTGCGTGATCATGTTCAAAAAGGTGATTGTATATTAGAATTTTTTGAAACATCTAAGCAATTAGAAGATATTTTCACCAAGCCCCTCTCACGAGATACCTTCTATGTTCTTCGAAGAGAACTAGGAATCCATGATGAAAAATATATTGATTGAGCTTATGTAATTGCCTTGCATGACTTATTTGCCTTGTATGCTTTAATATGAAAAACATGTTGAATGCTCCTAATTCCTTGTACGATCCATGATTCTATGTATAAAAGTCTTATATATATATATGTGTGTGATTGCTTAAAACTGATTTAATAAAGACTCTGAATCCCTACATGCTTTTAAAAACATCCAAAATGTTGTATCTAATGCATTTAATCGATTAAGGCCATAAGTTAATTGATTACCTGGGTAAATGTTTTAAAACCCGAAATTTTAAACTCAGGTTAATCGATTAAATCATGCTGTTAATCGATTAACGACATTAGTATATCAGAAACAGAAGCGTTTCTGGTCATTTTTCAAAACCCCATTCATCCCATTTCTCTCAAATCTCAGAGGAACAAGTCCAACATCATCCCTAAGCTCTAACCTAGCCCAAACCGAATCACCCCACTCCATTTCCACTCCATAAACCGGCTTCTTCATCTTCAATTTCCAAGAAATTCGTTTTTCCCAAATAGAAAACCCTACACTAGGTTTTCCTCAATCCCTCCATTAAACCTTCGTCATGGTTCAGTTTCAATAGCAATGGAGAGAGGACGTGCTAAGAGACTCAAGACAACGACCCAACGTCCACCGCGTTCCCCAAAAGTCGTGCCATCTCAATAGGCAAGGCAGGACCGCGGGGACGCATACTATTCACTGATTCTGCAAGTAACCCGATTGCTCAAATTTCAGGGGAGGAAACCAGCATACATTCGGTTTGTGAATTTGACTTGGCTAGAGGAACAAAACTTCGACTTTCTGCATGGTTTGCAAGCTCAAGGGGCTGTCCTCTTCTTTGAATTAAAAGGTAACATTTACCCTGCTCTAGTTAAGGAGTATTATGCTAACTTTAGATACAAAAATGGGAAGTATTGGTCAATGATTGCTGGAAAACTGTTTGAGATTAATGAAGACATTTTTATGAACGTGGGTGGTTTATCTTGTACTGGTGCTAGTTTAAGTGATTGATGTTGGGCAGACAACAACTCTTTTGATGTTGTTGAAATGTATAAGTCTTGTTTGTGTAGACCTCAGTTATATGTTCAGGGTGAATTGACCAAAGTTGGGTCGCTGTCCGTAGAAAATAGGCTCCTACACTACTTGATTGCCTATATTCTGATTCATAGGAACACAAATCATGCACAACGTACAGTGAATGATTTGAGGTTCATGTTTTATATGAAGGAGAACATAATGATTAATTGGCCTGACGAGATTCTGATGGTCATGTATAGCGTCTCCACTTCTCAATCAAGGTTGCTTCCTTATAGTATCTTCATTTCACGAGTTATTGATTATCTACATATTGATGTTTCAGATACTATAGTGTTAGACTGTTCAGACAAGGACCACTTGCATTCATAAGATGGGTATCTACAAGTACGGCAACACATTGCAATATCAAGAGGACTTCAACACTGTGAATCTTGACCCCTTTGGTGAGGATGATGAAGATGAGAATCAAGAGCCATTTGCTGCTACTCAAGGAGAGTCTTCAGGACATGCATCACAGGAACCTGCTTTCGGACAAGCCTACTTGGATGCTATGGAACAACGTCTCAACAATAGGATGGATCTCAAATTTCAGTCTCTAAAGGACTCATATCATACGGATCTGGAGAATTTTGAGGAGCGTCAGAATGCTTATATTGACAACCATTACCAATCTTTGAGGAACTATGTTCAGACCACTGCTGACTCACAAACTAGAAGGTTGTGTGCTGATTTCAACAAGTTGAGTACCTTCATTAAGGGTGGTAGTAGCTCGATGATTCCTGACAACCAAAACTCTCCATCTCATCCTTAGTTAGGAGCCCTTAGAGCCTTAGTTTCATCCTTCCTAGATAATGGATTTTGTTGTTCCTTGTTCCCTCTAGAGAACTTATCTTTTATTTTGTGTTTTTGCTCTTATTATGGATTGTAATAACTCTAAAACTTCTGTTGAATTACTAATTTAAAATTTGACATTGATTTACAATGATTTCGAATTATCTTGTTCATGCTTGAATACTAATTATGTTGCGAACAATATACTCCTTTTTTTAAATGGATCTTGATCATGTTTGGTGTATGTGTCCATATTGAATGATTATGCCTACTACAAACTGCTCAAATATGTCACATGCTTAATCATTCCATGCTTAATTTGAATAAACATAGTCTTTCATGCCATTAAAATTGTTATGTTGTTGTTTGTTGTCCATTTAATCGATTAAGACCTGCTGTTAATCGATTAAATGTTGTACAAATGTGCATTTGTTCAAGCTCCTTACAGCTGGTTGATTGATTACACGCCCAAAATTAATTGATTAATTATAGTTTTTTATAACTATAATAACACTTCTGACTTTTGACTAGAATTGAATACTTGTATCTTTTATATAATGTCAAAAGGGGGAGAAAGGTTGCTTGTTGTGTTATATGTATTTTGCAGGTTGTGTAATAGTTTTTTCAGGTTGTTGTATATAGCTGCCATAACATGATTGCTTACCTTATGGGGAGCAAATGCACTTCAACTTTGTATCTTTGAAAAACAACCATTAACAATCATTATGCAAACTCATCATCAAGCTAATTCATCAAACGTTTTGAACAATTTTGATGTGGTGTTTGTCATCATCAAAACTGGGGAGATTGAAAGTGAAAAGTGTCAAGGATAGCACTAGCAATGCTTTGCCTGTGTTTTGATGAAGACAAGGTTCTATTAAAGCTTAAAGATGGCTCAACAATCAACATACCTAATGCTCATTTGGTCATGTCTAGACTAGGATATAAAATAAAGTCATTATTCTAAGTAGTCTGGGATGTGTGCCATAGTAAGTGAGTATAGGTGAGGTGAACCTAGGTTCAAGTCTCTCAAGGCATCTTCATTGTTATATCATATCCATGAGACATATCATCTAGTTAATTGCATGTTCATGCATCAATCATACATATTATATGTGCATATTAGGCATAACATAATTGCTAGAACATGTATATAAGATGTGCATAACATATAAGAAGTTTACCTTTTGAACCATGCATGTTAATGTGGCAGTTAATCGATTAACGTGGTGACTTAATCGATTAACTCAACTTCTTTTCTGCTAAATCAGTGTTTCTGTTACAACTGTTTTCTGTTTCATTCAGTTGCACTGGTTTATCGATTAATGAGTAGTCTTAATCAATTAACGAGTAGTCTTAATCGATTAACAAGTCTGTTATTTGTTATAACTGATTTCTGTTTTAACCGTTTAACTGTTTGCAACAATTCCAACTGTCCAAACTGCTTACTATAAATAGAGGCAACTTATAGAAAACTGTAGCATTGCATTCCATTGTATAGAGAAGATTTTAGAGAGCATATTTCATTTTGTTTTTACTGTTTTTTGCAAGAGAGTTGCATGTGTGAGAAGAGAGTTATCACGCTGAATTGATTTTTGGTTTTGCATATTGTTTTACACTTTCATATGCTCATTCTTATCTTGCTCACATGTTCCTGCATTATTTGTAAAGATTGATACAGATATACTTTGATTTCTGTTTTTGATTAACTCACATATTCTTGATGGCTTGAGTGATTAGTGAGTGGGTTAGTCTTAAGGTCTTTTACTTGTAATATTTCAAGCATTATTGTGCTTATACCTTGCTGTTTCAATCTGTTTTTGTGTATATCTAGATTGATCTCTTGGTGTCATACGACCAAAGAGATTGGGATTCTTTACCAAGACTAGGAGGTCTTGATTTGAGGACAAGAATCTTTGATGGGGCTGTTACGGGAGAAAGGTTTTCACAGGCGAAAGGTAGAGTCAAACCAAGGGTTTAGGGGTCCTAGATTTCAAGAAAGAAGCATCATATGTTCTTGTAATTGAATTGGTGTGTGTATTCATACGTTTACTCAATATTATGAGGAAGAAAATCTCCCAAGATCAGAAGAGGAGGCCTGGATGTAGTTTGGAGTCGACCGTAAACGAACCAGGATAAAAATCTACATTTTCACGTTTTTCTCTCCCTGAATCTTGTTTAATTTTCTTGCTGTTTCAATTTGAATTTATAGCTGATATTTTGCATATTTGTTCACTGCCATATGCTTAGTAATAGTGCTTAAAAATATTAGCATTATCTTTGTTCAATTGATTTGAAATAACTGTTCAATCTGCCTCTCTGGTCATTCTATTTTGTGCATGTGTTAGTGATTAAGACTAGGTGTTAATCGACTAACTGGGTTGTTTCCAGAAATTGGATTTTGGTGCAAGAAGTGGTGATTAATAACCGCTACACCTATTCAACCCCCCCTTCTAGGTGTTCCTAGGCCACTGATACCTAACAAAAAGTGTTTCTAGGCCACTGATACCTAACATAGGGTGATTCAACCCAAGTTATTTTTCTCTATTTAACAATTCCATTGTTTGTGGCACCATACCAATATGATAGTTATCAACAAATTAATTTTGTCAAAGACTTTAATATCACGCCATTATAAGTAAATAGTTTATTGCTTTTTAGCACAATCATATAAATCATGATTTTAAATATTGAGTGTGCGGTAGAAATTATATGCTCGAGTCTAAATGTCAAAGCTAATTGCGACTTGTTTTGTTAATAACTCAAAGAATTAATAAACTAAAAGAATTGATATTCATGGAATTGAGTTCTTAGACAGACATGAAATTTAGGAAATTAAAGTATTGATAGATTATGTGACTTGTTGAATAGCAAAATTTAATCTCAATGCATTTTATCGTTTTAATCTTGGTTTTATTTTCTAGTTGTTTAATTGTTTGACATCAAAACCAATTTTAAAAACATTAGTTTAGAACCATAATTATTATTTATATATTTAATAATATTCAAATCTATATGAATAGGATAATTGTTGATGATTTTGGAAACAATTCGACTGAATCTTTTATTGGTAATTTGAGGGTTAGCAAATATATAATTTATATAATAACTTAATAACACATATACGACATTGTTTGAAAACTAAGTAAAAACATTGTTCATAATTTATGTCCTATTGAGACAATGTAGATTTTCTAGTCCTCTCTTTCAATTATTTTACTTTTTAGTTGTTTTTCTTACCAATGGAGGAGATTTGTTTTTTTTTTAAATGTAAGTTGTTACCTTTATATATTTTTACAAGAAAAATTATATGTTGTTTGTAGACAAATATTTGAACTTTTGACGTAGGCAAGTTATAGAAGTATGATGTTACGTTATCTAATAATTATTTGGTTCTATATTTTATACAA
>NW_017716995.1:0-1482 GCF_001865875.1 Lupinus angustifolius
TTTATAAGAAAAAATGAAAATTTATCTTGTAATATGTGTATTTTTATTTTATTTTTACATGCTTATGTTACTAAGTTACTTTTTGTTTCATGTTATTTTTTTATTTATAAGTTTTTGAATATTTGATATTCAATTCAATGAGAAAGAGAATTAAAATTTTATTTTATATATTAATGGAATTGAGTGCATGTAACGCTAAACTAGTATTGGATAGACTAATGTTCTTATAATTGATCTTAATTTAATAATAAAACATTAAGTGAGAGTGAGAAATATTGCAAGAATGTAAGAGTTGCGATAGTGAATGAAAAGGAAAAACTATATATTTGAATATTTGTTTTTTGATGGATTGGATATCTATTGTATATAATGAATGAATTCAAATTCATCTATTACTAAAATTATCCATTTGATTATATCTATTTAAATCTATTAGCTCTAATGGATGAATTTGAATGAATTTTATTTTCTTGGAATTGAACAAATTATGAATTGTGGATAATTTTTTCACATCTAATATAAATACATTTTTAAAGAGTTTGATATCTATGTATTGTAAATTTACATTGTTGATTTAAATTAAGTTTTGTATGTGATTAGAATATCATTCAACACTCAAATATTTCTTTTATTTAAGAGTATATAATAACTAATACACAAATTATAAATGATGTGATAAAAGTCTAAATCATTAAATATTATTCATATTATTCATTGAATACTCATCTCATCAAATACTATTCAATATTTGGACTGACAAAAAACTCATCCAGTGGTGACTAACAAAAACGCTCATAACTAGTACCCATAAAAATAGCTTATGAGTGAGAATGAATATCATGATATCCATCTTGCGGCTACCTACATACTTATAAATTATTTTATAATTAAATATTATATATATATATATTATAATTTTATTTATTTATAATTATATATTATTTACTTTATTACTTTATATTTAATTTTAGCTATTAAAAAATATGATTTAATTATGAAAAAGTTATACTTTTTTGGGGAAATTACAAAAGTCAGATAACCATGATTTATTTATGTTAATTATTTTAGATTATATTTTTTGGCACATTGAATAGAAAAGAATTCATCCCTAATGGAATTAGTTTAGTGAAAAAGAAATTAGTTTAATTGGGTGGACATCTACTTTTCCGCTTTTTTACTAGTATGAGTACCATCAATTCTCATTAGTTGAAAAAATTATTCAAATTAAAACTGTAATTATTAAATATTTTCTGACCAATCATACCTCGTGACATATGGAATGACACAAACTAGTGAGTAAGGATTTTTTCTTTGAACAATCTACTTATACGTTGAAACACTAATCAGATTACCATTTTTAATGATATAATATTGAAATTAAAATGGTAATCTTAAAGTAAATTAAATGCCATTACAAAATTTTATATGACATTAATATGAAAATGCAATAATTATCATATTTTAAAAATTATATTTTTTCAA
>NW_017716996.1:0-10895 GCF_001865875.1 Lupinus angustifolius
CTAGATCCATCATGTGAATATTCATTCAAAATATTAATTTTAGCCTCACATTATTACATTTAAAAAAGATCGAAAACTTTTTTTGAATTTTTTTGTCTCTCACAAGGGAGTAACAAGCTCCTACGTTCTTTAGTTGCAATAGAGATATCAAGACTACGTAGTTATTATGAAAATGATTGGTTGATTTTTTAATATTTAAAGTAACAAATAAAGTGGATCAATGAGGTCGTAGGACGTTAGAGAAGCAACCTCACATTGTGTTTAATTTTTTATTCAAAATAAAAAAATAAAGTAGCACGATGAGGCATAGGATTTTAGAGCAGCTATCTCACCTTGTATTTAATTATTTTTATTAAAAATTAACAATTTAACGTAGTCTGACGAGGCAGTAGGACTTTAGTAGAGCTACCTCACATTGTGTTTAAATTATTATTAAAAATAAAAAAAAAGTGATAAGATAAAGTAATGCGACGAGACACTATGCCTTTAGAGGAGCTATCTCACATTGTGTTGATTTTTTATATTGAAAATGTGGCAAGATAAAGTAGCCCGATGAGTGCTGCTAAAGAAGAACAAGATGTGTGAAACCAATTCAAGTGAAAAATAAGAAAGGAAAAAGTTACAACAACCTTGATACACAAACTAGGATCAAGACACCACAATTTGTAACACCCAGTAATGTCATGCGACCTCCCCGACCCATGACGATACTGAGCGTGTCACCGCTAACACCACGGAAATGTCATGCGACCTCCCCGGCCCATTACTACACTACGCGTGCCACCCACCAACTTAAATACTCCCTGCAGTATTTTATTCCCCACAAAGGGGAGCCTCCCGCGACTCGAACCCATGACCTCAGTGATAAATGGTCATTATGATATACTTCGCTGAATTTTCCAAACTCCACCTCCAAGAATCATCCACTTCCAATGTAACCTGCACGAATGAGACTGAATCAGATTGTAAATGTTTACCCTCAATGCTTCCTAACAGTCAAATAATGATATTCTACAACGCAACAACGACAACCATTTATCATTTCTCCAAAATCTTGACTTAGCTACCAATAATGTTTTATTAAGATACATAGAATAGAGTATAGGAAATAATTGTTACAAACTTTTCAGACCACACCAATAATGTTCCCAAAATAAAGTTGACCTTTCATCTTCAGAGCTAGTACGGCGTGCTAGCTCAACCGTATCCGTGTGATCCTTAGGGAATTTAAATGGGTTACACCAACCCCTTTGGCGGTGATGGCGCATCCATTAACTGTCCTCCCGTATTCAGTGGCGAGGATTACACCTACTGGAAAGTCCGAATGAAGATCTTCATAGAGGCTATTGATTCGGATATTTTGGAATCCGTAATTAGTGGCCCTTTCGTCCCACTTCAGTTAGTGGATGGCGAACCGAAAGAAAAGCCCAAAATCTTATGGACCGATGAGGAGCCCATATAGGAGACCTCTAATTCGCTCATATAAAAAGTCTAATAAGAAAAGTATAGTCCCTACATGTTTCTATTGTGGCATACATGGCCACACCTCTCATTCCTGTTACATCAGGAGATTTGGGATACCCAGTGGTGTTTACGCTTGGGTAAGAAAGGGAGGTAACTCCCTCGTTACTAACAGAAAAGGACCCAACATAATTTGGGTACCTGAAACTAGCAGGTGATGTATTTTGTAGGTATGTCTTCGAACACATGGGTAAAACTGGTATCTTGATAGCGGCTGTTCGAGACATATGACTGGAGACAAGTCAAAATTCCTAGACTTGTCATTAAAAGAAAAGGGATTCGTCACCTATGGAGACAACAACAAAGGAAGAATCTTAGGCACTAGGAAGATGCGCAACTCAACTCAACTAATTTCACGCTATAATCGCGTGTCATTTGATTCTGATTGTTTTATCATTCGTGATGTATTATCTAATAATGTTAAATTTGTCGGATGTCGTGTAAATAATATATATATGGTTAATCTAGAGGACTTCACTTCCTTGTTTTCAAAATTTTTTATTTCAAAAGAAGATAACATCTGGCTTTGGTATAGACGTGTCGCTTACATTCATGTCAAGCATTTAGAAAAATTATCTAAAAATAATTTGGTAATCGGTCTTCCAAAACTCGATTTTATAACTCAGGATTCTTGTGACATGTGTCAAAAGTGTAAACAAGTAAAGAATTCCTTTAATAAAAAGAATGTGAAATCCACTACTAGACCTTTGGAGCTTCTTCATATGGACTTGTTTGGACCGTCGCAAATTATGAGTTTTGGTGGAAGTTATTACGCTTTGGTAATTGTTGATGATTTTTCTAGATTCACATGGACCTTGTTTGTAGCATCAAAGAGCGATGCTTACAAATATTTGAAATATCTAGCCAAACAAATCCAAAACCAGTCTAAGCTGAAAATTATTTACATACGACCCGACCATGGCGGAGAATTTGAAAATCATAAATTTAATAAGTTTTGTAATAAGTATGGCATCATGCGGCAGTTCTCAGCTCCGTGCACCCCTCAACAAAATGGAGTTGTTGAGAGGAAAAATAGAGTTCAAGAGGAACTCGCGAGGACCATGCTAAATGAGAGCAAGGCTCCAAAATATTTCTGGGCTAATGCAGTTCACACTGCCTGTTATGTAATTAACCGAATACTACTTAGACCTACTTTTTCGAAAACACCTTATGAAATTCTTAAAGGTCGAAAAACGAATATTGCTCATCTTCATGCATTCGGGTGCAAATTTTTAATTTTAAATAATGGAAAAAGATCTTTAGGAAAAATTGACTCAAAAGCTGACGAGGGCATATTCTTAGGGTATTCATTACATAGTAAGGCATTTCGTGTGTTCAATAAATATACCATGCAAGTAGAAGAATCTATTCATGCTCATTTTGACGAATCTTCTCCAAAAGAGAAGAAAAATGTCTTTTCTGATGACATTTCAGGTACACTAGAAGAAGTGCAATCCAAGGACATGAATCAAATCCAACAAGAAGATGTTGAGCCAATAGAAGACTAACATCAGGACATGCCTATTGCGTGGAAAACTAAAAAGGATCATCCACTCGATAAGGTGTTAGGTGATATATCTACAGGGGTGGTAACCCGTAGTTCTTTACGTAATTTATGTAATTTGGTTGCATTCGTATCTGAAAAGTGCCAAAAGTATACGCTTTTCACCATCATTTTATGGCACTTATCCTATGCAAATTGTAGAAAACCAACTTAAACTAACACTTTTTAGGTGAATTTTGCATGATTAAATAAATTGGTTCTTTATTAATTCTTGTCCAAGTTTTCTTTGGGTTTTGTAGGAAATTGAATATTAAAGAATAAATTCAAAGATGGATAAGAATTCAAGCTAAAAGTTTGCAGTGGACCTCAAACGAACCAAGATAAAAATCCACTTGTGCACACTTTAATTTTCTTGAATCTTCTTTAATTTTCTTGCTGTTTCAATTTGAATTTATAGCTAATATTTTGCATATTGTTTCACTGCCATATGCTTAGTAATAGTGCTTAAAAATATCTGCTTTATCTTTGTTCAATTGATTTTAAATAACTATGCAATCTGCCTGTCTGATCATTCTGTTATGTGCATTTGTTAATCGATTAAGACTAGGTGTTAATCGATTAACTGGGTTTTTTTTTCAGAAATTGGGTTTTGGTGCAAGAAGCGGTGATTGATAACCGCTACACCTATTTTACCCCTCCTTCTAGGTGTTCCTAGACCACTGACACCTAACAAATTTCGGCCCGTGAGGGCTATTATAGGCATGAAGGGTTCCTTTTTAAGAACAAAAGAAATTGTGTGCCTAATAGTTCTGCGAGGGACTTAATTTTGAGGGAAGCCCATGAAGGGGGGGCTGATGGGTCATTTTGGGTCTTAAAAGACCCTTGACATATTGCATGATCACTTTTATTGGCCTCATATGAGGTATAATGTTCAAATGTTTTGTGAAAAATGCATTACTTTACACTCCATTGCCCGTCCCCAATTCACCATGGCTAGACTTATCCATGGATTTCGTAGTTGCATTACCACGAACTCAGAGTGGCAAAGATTCAATTTTTGTTGTAGTGGATTGATTTTAAAAAATGGCTCATTTTGTTCCTTGCAAAAAAATTGATGATGCTTGCACATTACAGGGTTATTCTTCAAGGAAGTGGTACAACTACATGGCCTACCAAGGATCATAGTGAGTGATAGGGACACCAAGTTCCTAAGTCACTTTTGGAGAACCCTTTGGGGGAAGCTTGGCACAAAGCTTCTCTTTTATACCACATGTCATCCTCAAACGGATGCGCAAACTGAAGTGGTAAATTGGACACTCTCTACCTTGTTGAGGGTTGTCCTAAAGAAGAACTTAAAGGCATGGCAAGAGTGCCTTCTGTTGAAAGAATTGTTTTTAGAGAGGCTTTCCCCCTCAACAAATCGTCCCTCGCAAGGTGCCAATTTGTTGAAAGCTTATTACTCTCATTTTTGGTATGTTCTTTTTTATTTGATTAAGTAAGTGAACTCGGTTTTATTCTTTGTTCACCATCTCGGCTTTGTTGAAATAAATTCCAACGCCGGTATCATGGATTCAAGAATATTCCAGTTACAACTTACTTCTTAATAATCATGTGAATGAGTTATTCCTTCTTTTCCCCATCCCGGCTTTGTTAGAATAAATTCTAACGTCGGTACAATGGTATATAAGCAATCCTTTATTACATAATTATTAAGTACCTTTGATACAATCTCGGTTTTGTGGAATAAATTGCAACCATGGTTTAATGGTATTCCAATGTACAAAAGTGATGAACAGTTAGTTGTTAGAAACAAATAAATAAATAAATAACAAAAGAATAATAAATTTAAGTGACCTTTATTTATTTACTCCCGTCCGGGTTCATTTTATTAACAAACCAAACTTCTTCCTTAAGGAAGGTTGGTATTAAAGAATAAATAAATTGCGGAAAGTAAATAACAATAAATAAAAGTTAGTAAGTTAGTTTCATCACTTTTGTATATTAAAAGGTGTTTTCAACAAATAAATTTATTAATAAAACTTTACTATTTTATGAATATGTCGAACCACAAGGAATTGCCTAATAGAATGAATCATATGAATATGTCACTGCACAAATAATGAGTTAAACATATTTTGGTGGTTTTTGTTGTCTTGCATATAAAGAATTTAACAAGAAACACAAACTACATATTAACAAATTCTTGAGGAGACAAGATCATTTTGAGTGAGGAAAATATTTCTCAACTTCTTATGAATTTGAACTACTTAGACAAGTTCTAATGTTTTACTTTGATTAACTCGAAACACCAACTTCTAAAATCCTCCTTTTAGTGTATGTCCTAAAATGGTAGAATGATAATCACTTATATTTATTAGTAAACAATATGACGTCAACAAGGATATTAGGTTGTCACACCCTAATCTTGGCTACTCTAATATTGAAGTAGTAATGAATATAAGATCTTAAGAAAAGTATGCTTAACTTGGCAAATAAACTAAGTAGTACAACTACTTCTTAGTTTATTTGTATAGTGTTGGAGACAAGTAATTTTATGACTTGAAATCAATTTTTAGGTGATCAATCTAAAAAGCGCATTAAGAATTTCTCAAACAAGTAAAATTAATCAAAGCACCAACTTGAATGATTAAAATTCAAACTTTTGTAAATTTAAGAAGAAGTAGAAAATTACATAACCTTGTTCAAAAGAAAATGTTTGCATGAGCCATCCATCCAAGGATTGGATGCTTTGAGTTCCAAATGAGATTACAAAATTGATTTTTGCATCTCATTTTCCTTCTCCTTTTTCTCCTCTTGAATTATAAACTAAAATTACAAAACTTACTTAAATAAAGTTCCTAAGCTAAGAACAAGAAGAGAAAACTTCAGAGAATAATTTCTAGGAAAAATGTGAGTGAAAATGTGAGAGATGTATGAATTTGATGCCCCTTTGCTCGAATGGAATGTGCCAAATTTATAGAAATTCTTATGGGCCGCTGAGCTGCTTGTCAGCCCCGCTAAGTCCTTATGCTTGACTCATCAAAGCTAGTTGTGAGTTATGAAACCAGCTATTGTGAGCTACTCTAGAAAGCCTATGGTGGGCTACTTGAGGTGAGGTCATGGATGACTTCATGGTATGCTTGATGGTGAATTTGGGTGCACAGCTAAGCTGCTTATTCAGCAGCTTTGACCATGCTGACTAGGACGTAGCCTGATGCTCGCTGATCTGGTCAGGAGTCTGGTTCTCCGCTAAGCTGCTTGGTTGGACCGCTAAGCTGCTTGTTCAGTAGCTCAGGCATGTGCCAAGCATGTGTCTGACTGTGTCAAGCTGAGTTCTAACTATGGCAGGACTAGTCTGGTGCTAGGCTGAGCGGCCAAGCTGGTCCGCTCAGTTGCTTGCTTGAGCAGCTTGGTCCAGGTCAGGCTAGTGTCCAGGTCAGCTTAGCGTGGCGCTTAGCTGCCTCGTTGAGCACCTTGGTTTTTGACTTCTTTTGCTTTTTGACCATAAGTCTTTTTTCTCTTCTCTTCTTCTTTCTAAATCCTAAAAAATACATAAAAAAGAAATACATACACAAATATACAAGATTGTGATATTTTATACAAAATGTATTGTTTTAAGTTGGTTTTTCTCAATTATGCTTAAGCTAAGTGCAATAAAAGTGTATCAAATTTAGGTATGTTTGGCACTTATCAAACTCCCCCTAACTTAAAACTTTGTTTGTCCTCAAACAAAAGGTGAATATTATCCGAAATCAATTTGGCTAAAAATAATAACGATGATCAACATGATTTCAAATGTAGAAGCATGTCAAAAATAGATTTCAATGAGATTTTTCATGATTTGTGAATTTTGACACATAATGTTTCAAACAAGAAATCAATACTTTTTCTTATAAAAAATGTGTAACAATTTACCTAAGCAAATATTTTTCTAACCAAAAAAATGTTTCTTTGCACACAAGTTCAAAGTTGGAACTTTTGAAGGGTATGTGTTTCACTCAAATTTTCAAGCATTTGTTTGTAGTAATTTGAACTTGTTTTTCATCTCACCTATTCTCTTAAATTGCATAATTAATCAAAGATCACCAAGGTCTTTATTTTTGTTGTAATGAGGCTTGGTTTGGATAATGGTTTTTCTAGATTTTCAAGGCTAAGTTTAAAAGAGAGCATTTTTTGAAAATTTTCTAAAGGGAATACTTTACTCTTTTTTTTCCAATATTTCTCCCAACCTCTTTAACTTTTTGAACCTTGGCTTCTATTTTTCTCAATCTCTTTTTGTTTTCTTCATTTGTAAAGAGATTGAGTTTTTCTGTGTTTTAGGAAGCAAAGTCCACCAGTTTACCCCCGAACTTAATCCTTTCAAACTATTCCTTAAAATTTAATCCTCTCTTAGAACATTTTTTTCAATTCGGTTTCATGGGATAGTTTGAAAAAATTTATTTCATTTGTTTTGGCTCAAAGGGGCTTTACAAAGGATGTTCCTAATTTGGTTAGGAATTTTTTGGCCTTTTCTTGGAATAATCAAAGAATATGCCTTGATCCTTTCTTATCATTTTTATGCAATTAAGAGATTTAAAGACTCAAACAAGTTTAATTAGACAAATCAAATGTTGATTCTCAACTCACTTTGTTTATCTAATGTGTTTGGCTTACTCCCTCACTTGGTTTGGATTCACACTGTTTTATTTGAAAAATGTTTGCAAAGATCTTGTGACATAAAATTGAATTTCAATTTGCAAAAATTTCAAGTTATGACATTTTGTGACTTTTTTCACAATAGTTTAGCATATATCTCATTTTGCTCAATCAAAGCTTAATTTAAAGTATGCTAAACATTTTCTAATCCTGCGATCACGCTTCGAAAATTTTGTTTTAGCCATTTTGTTTTCGGTTTTGAATTTGTTTTTAGTATTTTGGACAATCAAATTTACTTTTTACATTTTTACACAATCTAAACAAGAAAAAAAAAATAAATTACATCAAGTCCTTGTCCCCCCTTTTAACGTTTGATTTCAAGTTTTGTTGAGTTTTCTAAAAATAAAAATAAAATTACTAAAAAAAGAAAACAATGATAAAGCAGTAAATTTTTACCACATACTGGGTTGCCTTCTAATTAGCACTCTTTTAACGTCATTAGCTTGATGTTAGACTTTGGACAAGATTATTCTGATTGCTCATTGATGATGGAACCTGACTCATCACCCAAATAGGGTTTTAATCTCTATCCGTTTACTACCCAAGTTGCTTTTGTCTTGGGATCTTTTAACACAAATGCTCCATATTCTTTTACTTCGTTGATGACAAATGGTTATGTCTATCTGTTCTGAATTTTCCTAGAAGTATTATGAGCCTTGAGTTGAATAGAATTACTTTTTGCCCTTGATAGAAATTTTTCTTTCTTATTCTGGAGTCATGGTACTTCTTTGTTTTTTCCTTATAAAGTCTTGAGGATTCCTATGCTTGGAACCACATTTCTGCATCCTTTAAATCAAAGTTTAGAAATTTGAGAGCCCAATAGGCTTTATGTTCCAATTCAACTGGTAGATGACAAGCTTTGCCATAAAAAAGTTGATATGGAGTTTTGCCTATTGGTGATTAAATGCAGTTCTATAGGCCTAGAGAGTATCATCCAGTTTTTGTGACCAGTCTTTTCTTGAAGTAGAGACTGTTTTTTTCCCAAATTCTTTTTAACTCTCTGTTTGATACCCCTGCTTGGCCATTGGTTTGTGGGTGATAAGGTGATGCTACCTTGTGTTTAACATTATAAAATTCTAAGGTTCTTTTTAATTGGGAATTTATGAAATGAGATCCCCCATCACTTATCAATACTCTTAGTGTGCCGAAACGAGTAAAAATATTCTTTTTCAAAACGTTTACCACAGTTTTCGCATCGGCTTTGGGTGTTGCTAATGCTTCCACCCAGCGGGAAACATAGTCAACAACCACCAAGATATATTCATTTGAAAAAGATGATGCCAAAGGTCCCATAAAGTCAATGCCCCAACAATAAAAAATTGCTATTTCTATAATATTTTGTAAAGGCATTTCACTTTGTTTCCCAAGTCCCCCAGACCTTTGGCAGGCATCACACTTTTGTACATACAATTGGGCATCTTTATAAATAGTTGGCCAAGAGAATCCAGATTGGAGTACTTTGGCCGCGGTTCTGTTCCCATTGTAATGTCCCCCATAGGCCGAATTATGGTAGTGCCATAATATTTTAGGGGCCTCATTTTCATCAACATATCGTCTAATAATATTATCGGTTCCTTCTTTAAATAAGTACGGTTCATCCCAGACATATTGATTCACTCTTTTGAGAAAAAATTTCTTTTGCTGATAATTAAAATGTTCAGGAATTATATTCAGGAATTATACTTGAGGCTTTACAGTTGGCCATATCAGCAAACCATGGTCTTGTTTGAAGTTGAAACTGCTTTTCATCAGGAAAAGTTTATGCTATTTCTTGTTCTCTTAACGCGACTTCTTTATTTACCAATCTTGACAAATGATATGCCACTTGGTTTTCTTTACCACTTTTGCCGCGGATTTCTAAGTCAAATTCCTGCAAAAGCAACACCCATCTAATCAATCGTGGCTTGGAGTCGGGTTTCTTTAGAAGATATTTGATTGCGGCATGGTCAGTATAGATAATTGTTTTTGCTGCAATCAAATAACTTCTAAATTTTTCCAATGCAAAGACTATTGCTAGTAGTTCTTTTTCGGTTGTAGCATAATTGATTTGTGCTTCATTTAGAACTTTACTAGCATAATGTATTGCATGAAAAACCCGTTCCTTTCTCTGTCCCAGAACTGCGCCAATTGCATAATCACTTGCATCACACATTAGCTCAAAAGGGGATTTCCAGTTTGGTGCAGTAATGACAGAAGCAATTACCAAGCATAATTTAATTGTTTGAATGCTTCTAAACAAGAATCATCAAAGTTAAAAACAAAATCTTTTAAGAGTAAATTGCACAAGGGCTTAGATATTTTGGAGAAGTCTTTGATGAATCTTCGATAAAATCTAGGATGTCCGAGAAAGCTTCTGATTCCTTTAACATTTGTTGGAGGAGGCAGCTTTTCGATCACTTCTATCTTAGCTTTATCAACTTCTAATCCTTTGGTTGAAATTTTGTGCCCGAGTACAATTCCTTCAATGACCATGAAATGACATTTTTCCCAATTTAGAACCAAATTAGTCTGTTTGCATCTTTCCAAAACTGTCTCCAAATTTGTCAAGCAAGCTTCAAAGGAGTCTCTGAATACGGAAAAATCATCCATGAAGACCTCGATGCATTTCTCCACAAAATCAGCAAAGATAGCCAACGTGCATCTTTGAGAAGTTGCAGGAGCATTACATAGTCCGAATGGCATTTCTCTGTATGCGTAAATACCAAATGGACATGTGAATGCCGTCTTTTCTTGGTCCAATGGATCCACAACAATTTGATTATATTCAGAGTACCGATCTAGGAAACAGTAGAAAGCTCTTGCGGCTAATCTTTCCAACATTTGATCCATGAAGGGCAAGGGAAAATGGTCTTTTCTTGTGGCGACATTAAGTTTGTGGTAATCAATGCAAAATGTCCAACCAGTAACATATTTGGTTGGAATGATTTCATTGTTCTCATTTCGGATTACCGTCATTCCTCCTCTTTTCGGCACCACTTGGACTGGACTTAGCCATTTGCTATCTGAAATGGGGTAAACCATGCCAGCTTCTAACATTTTCACAATTTCTTTCCTCACCACTTCCTTAATTTTCGGATTAAGTCTCCTTTGTGGTTGAGCACAAGGTTTGTAATCATCTTCCATCATAATTTTGTGTCTGCAATATGATGGATTGATGCCTTTGAGATCTTTTAAT
>NW_017716997.1:0-1890 GCF_001865875.1 Lupinus angustifolius
GTATAAGTTTTTCTTCTTCCAATTTGGACAGCTTACTGTTGATAATTATAGGATTGTTGGCTTCTCCATTTAAGAAAACATATTTTAAATGAGACGACAACTCTTTCAATTCCAGTTCTGATTCTTTCTATGCTGGTCCACTTGGATTTTGGTGAAGAAACAATTCATCATACAAGTGTTTGATGATTTCTTCCTCCACTTTATCTTCTTGCATCTCCAAGGATTTGTCAGGTTGAGGGTGTTCTGCACAAATTTCTTCAACAACATCTAGTTGCAAACATTGCCCTTTATCCTTCGGATGATACATTGCATGGAAAATGTCAAACTCAAATCCGTCGTTTGCAACTCGGACTAATAATTTGCCATTTTCCATGTCAATCCCCATTTTTGTAGTCCTCATAAAGGGTCTCCCTAGTATGAGTGGGATCTCCGCATCATCGGAAATGTCAATGACCACAAAATCAACCGGGATCAAGAGTTTGTCCACTTTGACCAAAACATCCTCTGCAACCCCTTTAGGATATTTAATGGATCTATCTGCTAGTTGCAAGGACATCCTTGTAGGTTTTAATTGTGTTCCTCCAATTCTTTTCATCATTGACAGCGGCATCAAACTCATGCTGGCTACAAGATCAATGAGAGCTTTGCCTACGGACACATTTCCAATAGTGACAGGAATGATCACACTGCCTGGATCTTTTGATTTATGAGGAATATTTGCTTGAAGAACAACTCTACAAGTAGCATTGAGTGAAACGACTTCCTTTTTCCTGATAACTCCGTTTTTTGGATGATAAGTCTTTTGTGAACTTGGAGTAAATTGTCATTTGCTCCAAGGCCTCAGCAAATGGGATGTTGATTTGCAGAGTTTTGAATATTTCCATGAATCTTGCGAACTGTTCTTCTTTCTTGGCTTTTAATGGAGCTATCGGGTAGGGTATTTTTTCTGTAGTGGTGGGTGTTGTTTTTCTTCTCTTCTTACCTCACTAGTCTTTTCTTCTTTTTTATTGTCTTTTTCTTGTTTATTTTTATTTTTTTCTTCTAATCTCTCTTTTTGTTTTTCAACTCCACCTACTATCTTCCCACTTCGAGTTGTAATACTTTCACAACATTCTGACTTGACCAGATAAGTTCTTGTCAAGTTGTTGATTTGTTCTTCTATTTTAGTGAGAGCATCACTGGTTTTCTGTTGATGGTTGATAGTGGTTTGCATGAACTGGTTGAGAATTTTCTCCAGTTTGTCATGATAAGTGTGAGTTGATTGGAAGACATAGACATTCTGGTAGTTTGCTTAATCATTACACCAAAAACTTGCTCTGTTGGTTTGCTCTATTTGTTTAGGCAGATTTTGAAGATTTTGATGGACCAAATTGAGCTTGAGTTGAAATTCTTTGATGAATTGCTCAATTTCTTGTTGTAAATCAACATGTTGATCCATTTCTGAAAATTTGAGATCAAACCGAACCGTTTTGTCTATTTTCAAAAGAAAAAAAATTAGGATGTAAAGAAAATATAATTTATATTTTTTGTGTCCAAATTCAAAATGATTTGTACAAAAGCACAAATAAATTTATGCAAAAGTATTTGATGAATGACATATAAATATGAAATGTTCTATTATTTAAGCAATTCCCCGGTAGCGGAGGAGATTTGTTTTTTTTTTTAAATGTAAGTTGTTACCTTTATATATTTTTATAAGACAAATTATATGTTTTTTGTAGACAAATATTTGAACTTTTGACGTAGGCAAGTTATAGAAGTATGATGTTACGTTATCCAATAATTATTTGGTTCTATATTTTATACAAATTTTCCTGACTAAATTAAACATTATATGACTGGCTATCAGTTAAACTTAATTCAAAGTAATACCATTTAACTTAATATAAA
>NW_017716998.1:0-240 GCF_001865875.1 Lupinus angustifolius
AAAAAACAAGACCACAAAGAGAGTCAGTTGAAATGATTGCTTCGTCATTATAACTCAATGTTTTCTCTGCCTATGACACTTTATGAGAAAGGGTTGCACAATTTTTCTTGTGTTTGATTTAGATGAGAAGGAATGGTGTAAAAAAATTTATATAAAAAGTAACTATAAAACTATGAGTGACAAATGATGAATTTAAATCCTAATTAATATATGAAAAATCATCCACCGATTTATATAAAT
>NW_017716999.1:0-6640 GCF_001865875.1 Lupinus angustifolius
ATTACATGCATCCTTACAACATATACTTGGAAAAATCATGGTAATTTCTATAAATAAATAAAAAGAACATTGAGGTAGTTCAATTAAATTAATTTCAATGAGAAAAAGCAAATCTATTTCATGGGAAATAAGTATAATGTATCTTTTTATAAGAAAAAATGAAAATTTATCTTGTCATATGTGTATTTTTTTTAATTTTTACATGCTTATATTACTAAGTTACTTTTTGTTTCATGTTATTTTTTTATTTATAAGTTTTTGAATATTTGATATTCAATTCAATGAGAAAGAGTATTAAAATTTTATTTTATATATTAATGGAATTGAGTGCATGTAACACTAAACTAGTACTAGATAGACTAGTGTTCTTATAATTGATCTTAATTTAATAATAAAACATTAAGTGAGAGTGAGAAATAGTGCAAGAATGTAAGACTTGCGATAATGATTGAAAAGGAAAAACAATATTTTTGAATATTTGTTTTTTGATGGATTGGATATCTATTGTATATAATGTATGAATTCAAATTCATCTATTACTAAAATCATCTATTTGATTATATCTATTTAAATCTATTAGCTCTAATGGATGAAATGGATGAATTTGAATGAATTTTATTTTCTTGGAATTGAACGAATTATGAATTATGGATAATTTTTTCACATCTAATATAAATACATTTTTAAAGAGGTTGATATCTATGTATTGTAAATTTACATTGTTGATTTAAATTAAGTTTTGTATGTGATTAGAATATCATTCAACACTCAAATATTACTTTTATTTAAGAGTATATAATAACTAATACACAAATTATAAATGATGTGATAAAAGTCTAAATCATTAAATATTATTCATATTATTCATTGAATACTCAACATCTCATCAAATACTATTCAATATTAGGGATGACAAAAAACTCATCCAGTGGTGACTAACAAAAACACTCATAACTAGTACCCATAAAAATAGTTTATGAGTGAGAATGAATATCATGATATCCATCTTGCGGTTACCCGCATACTTACAAATTATTTTATAATTAAATGTTATATATATATATTTATAATTATATCTTATTTACTTTATATTTAACTTTAGGTATTAAAAAATATGATTTAATTATGAAAAAGTTATACTTTTTGGGGAAATTACAAAAGTCAGATAACCATGATTTATTTATGTTAATTATTTTAGATTGTATTTTTTTGCACATTGAATAGAAAAGAATTCATCCATAATGGAATTAGTTTAGTGAAAAAGAAATTAGTTTAATTGGGTGGACATCTGTTTTTCCGCATTTTTACTAGTGTGTGTACCATCAATTCTCATTGGTTGAAAAAATTATTCAAATTAAGACTGTAATTATTAAATATTTTTCTGACCAATCATAGTTCGTGACACATGGAATGACACAAACTAGTGAGTAAGGATTTTTTTCTTTGAACAATCTACTTATATGTTGAAACATTAATCAGATTACCATTTTTAATGATATAATATTGAAAATAAAATGGTAATCTCGAAGTAAATTAAATGCCATTACAAAATTTTATATGACATTAATATGAAAATGCAATAATTATCATATTTTAAAAATTATATTTTTTCAAGCTTATTTGAATCTTTAATTCTTGTTCATGTTAATTACTACTAATTGTTAATTTGAGAAAAGTCAGGATTATTGTCACTACCCATTTTCATCAGCACGAGAGGAATAATGCAAATAAATGTAATGAAATCATCATAAATGATTTTTTTAGGGAAAACATGAAAAATCAACTTAAATAATAGTGACTAATCTTATGGAAAACAAAAATTAAGTTTGGGAGTCAATTACGGATGATGAATGTCTTAGCCACATCATATCACCCGTCATAAAAAATGGTACCTAGATCCATCATGTGAATATTCATTCAAAATATTAATTTTAGCCTCACATTATTACATTTAAAAAGATCCAAAACTTGTTTTTAATTTTTTTGTCTCTCACAAGGGAGTAACATACTCCTACGTTCTCTAGTTGCAAAAGAGATATCAAGACTACGTAGTTATTCTGAAAAATGATTGGTTGATTTTTTAATTTAAAGTAACAAATAAAGTGGCTCAATGAGGTCGTAGGATGTTAGAGAAGCAACCTCACATTGTGTTTAAATTATTATTAAAAAATAAAAAATAAAAAGTGATAAGATAAAGTAATGTGACGAGACACTATGCCTTTAGAGGAGCTACCTCACATTGTGTTTAAATTATTATTAAAAAATAAAAAATAAAAAGTGATAAGATAAAGTAATGTGACGAGACACTATGCCTTTAGAGGAGCTACCTCACATTGTGTTTATTTTTTTATATTAAAAATGTGGCAAGATAAAGTAGCCCGATGAGTGCTGCTAAAGAAGAACAAGATATGTTAAACCAATTCAAGTGAAAAATAACAAAGTTAAAAGTTACAACAACCTTGATACACAAACTAGGATCAAGACACCACAATTTGTAACACCCAGTAATGTCATGCGACCTCCCCGACCCATGACGATACTGAGCGTGTCACCGCTAACACCACGGAAATGTCATGCGACCTCCCCGGCCCATTACTACACTACGCGTGCCACCCACCAACTTAAATACTCCCTGCAGTATTTTATTCCCCACAAAGGGGAGCCTCCCGCGACTCGAACCCATGACCTCAGTGATAAATGGTCATTATGCATTTAATCGATTAAGGCCATAAGTTAATCGATTACCTGGGTAAACTTTTGAAAACCTGGCATTTTTAACTCAGGTTCATTGATTAAATTTTGCTGTTAATCGATTAACGACGTCAGTATATCAGAAACAAAAGCGTTTTTGGGCATTTTTCAAAACCTCATTCATCCCTTTTTCTCTCAAATCTCAGAGGAACAAGTCCAACATCATCCATAAGCTCTAACCTAGCCCAAAACGGATCATCCCACTCCATTTCCACTCCATAAACCGACTTCATCTTCAATTTCCAAGAAATTCATTTTCCCCAAATTGAAAACCCTACACTAGGTTTCCCTCAATCCCTCCATTAAACCTTCATCACGGTTCAGTTTCAATAGCAATAGAGAGAGGACGTGATAAGAGAATCAAGATAACCGCCCTACGTCCAATGCATGCCCCAATAGCCGTGCCATCTCAACAGGCAATGCAGGACCACGGGGACCCGTACTATTCACTGATTCTGCAAGAAACCCTGTTGCTCAAATTTCAGGGGAGGAAACCGACATACATTCGGTTTGGAATTAAAAGGTAACATTTACCCTGCTCTAGTTAGGGAGTATTATGCAAACTTTAGATACAAAGATGAGAAGTATTGGTCAATGATTGATGGAAAACTATTTGAGATTAGTGAAGACATTTTTATGAACGTGGGTGGTTTATTCTATACTAGTGCTAGTTTAAGTGATTGTGGTTGGGCAAACAACAACTCTTTTGATGCTGTTGAAATGTATAAGTCTTGTTTGCATAGACCTCAGTTACATGTTCAGGGTGAATTGACCAAAGCTGGGTCGCTGTCCGTAGAAAATAGGCTCCTACAGTACTTGATTGCCTATATTCTGATTCAGAGGAACACAAATCATGCACAACCTACAGTGAATGCAGGGGAGGAAACCGACATACATTCGGTTTGGAATTAAAAGGTAACATTTACCCTGCTCTAGTTAGGGAGTATTATGCAAACTTTAGATACAAAGATGAGAAGTATTGGTCAATGATTGATGGAAAACTATTTGAGATTAGTGAAGACATTTTTATGAACGTGGGTGGTTTATCCTATACTGGTGCTAGTTTAAGTGATTGTGGTTAGGAAGAAAACAACTTTTTTGATGTTGTTGAAATGTATAAGTCTTGTTTGCATAGACCTCAGTTACATGTTCAGGGTGAATTGACCAAAGCTGGGTCGCTGTCCGTAGAAAATAGGCTCCTACAGTACTTGATTGCCTATATTCTGATTCAGAGGAACACAAATCATGCACAACCTACAGTGAATGTTTGCGGTTCATGTTTGCTGTGAAGGAGAACATAATGATTAGTTGGCCTGACGAGATTCTTGAGGTCCTGTATAGCGTCTCCTCTTCTCAATCAAGGTTGCTTCCTTATAGTATCTTCATTTCACGAGTTAATGATTATCTACATATTGATGTTTCAGATACTATAGTGATGGATTGTTCTGACAAGGATCACTTGATTAGTGAAAGTCTGATTCAGAAGATGGGTATCTACAAGTACGACAACACATGACAATATCAAGAGGACTTCAACACTGTGAATCTTGACCCCTCTGGTGAGGAAGATCAAGATGATAACCAAGAGCCATTTGCTGCTACTCAAGGGGAGTCTTCAGGACATGCATCACATGAACCTGCTTTTGGACAAGCCTACTTGGATGCTATGGAACAACGTCTCAACAATAGGATGGACCTCCACTTTCAATCTCTGAAGGACTCATATCATACAGATCTGGAGTATTTTGAGGAGCGTTAGAATGCTTATATTGACAACCACTACCAATCTTTGAGGAACTATGTTCAGACCACTGCTGACTCACAAACTAGAAGGTTGTGTGCTAAGTTCAACAAGCTGAGTACCTTCATCAAGGGTGTTAGTAGCTCGATGATTCCTAACAACCAAAACCCTCCATCTCATCCTTAGTAAGGAACCCTTAGAGTCTTAGTTTTATCCTTCCTAGCTAATGGACTTTGTTGTTCCTTGTTCCCTCTTGAGAACTTATCTTTTATTTTGTGCTTTTGCTCTTATTATTGATTGTAATAACTCTAAAACTTCTGCTGAATTACTGCTTTAAAATTTGACATTACTTTACAATGATTTCGAATTATCTTGTTCATGCTTGAATACTAATTATGTTGGAAATAGTATATCCTTTGTTTAAATGGATGTTGATCATGTTTGGTGTATGTGTCAATATTGAATGATTATGCCTACTGCAAACTGGTCAAATATGTCAAATGCTTAATCATTCCATGCTTAATTTGAATAAACATAGCCTTTTATGCCATTAAAACTATTATTTTGTTGTTTTTTGTCCATTTAATCGATTAAGACCTGCTGTTAATCGATAAAATGTTGTATAAATGTGCATTTGTTCAAGCTTCTTACAGCTGGTTGATTGATTACACGCTCAAAATTAATTGATTAATTACAGTCTATTATAACTATAATAACTCTTCTGACTTTTGACTAGAATTGAATACTTGTATATTTTTTATAATGTCAAAATAGGGAGAAAGGTTGCTTGTTGTGTTATATGTATTTTGCAGGTTGTGTAATAGTTTTTGCAGGTTGTTGTATATAGCTTCCGTAACATGATTTCTCACCTAAGGGGGAGCAAATGTGCTTCAACTTTGTAGCTTTGAAACACAACCATTAACAACCATTATGCAAACTCATCATCAAGCTAATTCATCAAACGTTTTGAACAATTTTGATCTGGTGTTTGTCATCATAAAAAAGAGGGAGATTGAAAGTGCAAAGTGTCAAGGATAGCACTCGCAATGCTTTGCCTATGTTTTGATGAAGACAAGGTTCTATTAAAGCTTGAAGATGGCTCAACAATCAACTTGCCTAATCAATCAACATGCCTAATGCTCATTTGGTCATATCTAGACTGGGATATAAAATAGAGTCATTATTCTAAGTAGTCTGGGATGTGTGTCGTAGTAAGTGAGTATAGGTGAGGTGAACCTAGGTGCCAGTCTCTCAAGCCATCTTAATTGTTATGTCATATCCATTAGACATGTCATCTAGTTAATTGTATGTTCATGCATCAATCATACATGTTATATGTGCATAGTAGGCATAACATAATTGCTAGAGCATGTATATAAGATGTGCATAACATATGAGAAGTTTACCTTTTGAACTATGCATGTTAATGTTCCTGTTAATCGATTAACGTGGTGACTTAATCAATTAACTCAACTACTTTTCTATTAAATCAGTGTTTCTGTTACAACTGTTTTCTGTTTCATTTTGTTTCACTGGTTAATCGATTAACGGGTATTCTTAATCGATTAACAGGTTTGTTATTTATTATAACTGATTACTGTTTTAACCGTTTAACTGTTTGCAACGAATCCAACTATCAAAACTGCTTACTATAAATAGAGGCAACTTACAGAAAAGTGTAGCATTGCATTCCATTGTATAGTATTGATTTTAGAGAGCATATTTCATTTTGTTTTGACTGTTTTTTGCAAGAGAGTTGCATGTGTGAGAAGAGAGTTATCATGCTGAATTGATTTTTGGTTTTGCATATTGTTTTACACTTTCATATGCTAATTCTTATCTTGCTCACATGTTCATGCATTATTTGTAAATATTGATAGAGAGATACTTTGATTTCTGTTTTTGATTAACTCACATGTTCTTGATGGCTTGAGTGATTAGTGAGTGGGTTAGTCTTAAGGTCTTTTACATTCTTGATGGGTTGAGTGATTAGTGAGTGGGTTAGTCTTAAGGTCTTTTACATGTAATATTTCAAGCATTATTGTGCTTATAATACCTTGCTGTTTGAATCTCTTTTTGTGTATTTCTGGATTGATCTCTTGGTGTCGTACCACCATAGATATTGGGATTCTTCACCAAGACTAGGAG
>NW_017717000.1:0-7405 GCF_001865875.1 Lupinus angustifolius
ACTAGGAGGTCTTGATTTGAGGACAAGAATCTTGGCTAGGGATGTTTCGTGAGAAAGGTTTTCTCAGGCGAAAGGTAGAGTCAAACCAAGGGTTTAGGGGTCCTAGATTTCATGAAAGAAGCATCTCATGTTCTTGTAATTGAATTGGTGTGTGTATTCACACATTTACTCAATATTGTGAAGAAGAAAATCTCCCAAGATCAAAAGGGGAGGCCTGGATATAGTTTGTAGTGGACCGCAAACAAACCAGGATAAAAATCCACCTTTACACGCTTTTCTCTCCCTGAATCTTCTTTAATTTTCTTGTTGTTTCAATTTGAATTTATAGCTAATATTTTGCATATTTTTTCACTGCCATATGCTTAGTAATAGTGCTTAAAAATATATGCTTTATCTCTATTCAATTGATTTTAAATAACTGTGCAATCTGCCTCTCAGATCATTCTATTTTGTGCATGTGTTAATCGATTAAGACTAGGTGTTAATCGATTAACTGGGTTTTTTCCAGAAATTGGGTTTTGGTGCAAGAAGGGGTGATTGATAACCGCTACACCTATTCAATCCCCCCCCCCCTTCTAGGTGTTCCTAGGCCACTGATACCTAACAAATTTCGGCACGTGAGGGCTATTATAGGCATGAAGGGTTCCTTTTTAAGGATAAAAGGATTTGTGTGCCTAATAATTCTACGAGGGACTTAATTTTGAGGGAAGCCCATGAAGGGGGGCTGATGGGTCATTTTGGATCTCAAAAGTCCCTTGACATATTGCATGATCACGTTTATTGGCCTTATATGAGGTATAATGTTCAAATGTTTTGTGAAAAATGCATTACTCTACACTCCATTGCTCATCCCCGATTCACCATGGCTAGACTTATCCATGGATTTCGTAGTTGCTTTACCACGAACTCAGAGTGGCAAAGATTCAATTTTTGTTGTAGTTGGTAGATTTTAAAAAATGGCTCATTTTATACCTTGCAAACAAATTGATGATGTTTGCCACATTACAGGGTTATTCTTCAAGGAAGTGGTACAACTACATGGCCTACCAAGGATCATAGTGAGTGATAGGGACACCAAGTTCCTAAGTCACTTTTGGAGAACCATTTGGGGGAAGCTTGACACAAAGCTTCTCTTTCATCCTCAAACGGATGCGCAAACTGAAGTGGTAAATTGGACACTCTCTACCTTGTTGAGGGTTGTCCTAAAGAAGAACTTAAAGGCATGGCAAGAGTGCCTTCTGTTGAAAGAATTTTCTTTTAGAGAGGCTTTCACCCTCAACAAATCGTCCCTAGCAAGGTGCCAATTTGTTGAAAGGTTATTACTCTCATTTTTGGTGTGTTCTTTTTTATTTGATTAAGTAAGTGAACTCGGTTTTATTCTTTGTTCACCATCTCGGCTTTGTTGAAATAAATTCCAACGCCGATATCATGGTTTGAAGAATATTCCAGTTACAACTTACTTCTTAATAATCATGTGAATGAGTTATTCCTTCTTTTCCCCATCCCGACTTTTTTAGAATAAATTCTAACGCCGGTACAATGATATCGAAGCAATCCCTTATTACATAATTATTAAGTACCTTTGAATACCATCTCGGTTTTGTGGAATAAATTTCAACCATGGTTTAATGGTATACTAATGTACAAAAGTGATGAACTGTTAGTTGTTAGAAACAAATAAATAAATAAAGAATAAAAGAATAATAAATTTAAGTGNTTAAGTGACATTTATTTATTTACTCCCTTTCGGGTTTATTTTACAAACCAAACTTCTTTCTTAAGGAAGGTTGGTATTAAAGAATAAATAAATGGTGGAAAGTAAATAACAATAAATAAAAGTTAGTAAGTTAGTTTCATCATTTTTGTATATTAAAAGGTGTTTTCAACAAATAAATTTATTGATAATACTTTACTATTTTACAATTTACACCTCTTCCAAGATTCAATTGTAGTATAATATAGGGTTATGTCGAACCACAAGGAATTGCCTAATAGAATGAATAATATGAATATGTTAACGCACAAATAATGAGTTAAACATATTTTGATGGTTTTTGTTGTCTTGCATATAAAGAATTTAACAAGAAACACAAACTACATATTAACAAATTCTTGAGGAGACAAGATCATTTTGAATAAGGAAAATATTTCTCAACTTCTTATGAGTTTGAACTACTTAGACAAGTTCTTATGTTTTAGGAGTCATAAGGTGGTATGATGGTGAAGAGGGCGGTCGTAAGGAATGGAGTGCAGGAGGTTGCGGGTTCGAGTCCCACCATCAACATAAATGGGAGTTAGAAGGGTGGTTCGAGTCTCACCCACAACAAAATACTAACATATTAACAACTAACATACTAACAATTGCCGATCATATGAATGTTTTACTTTGATTAACTCCAAACACCAAGTTCTAAAATCCTCCTTTTAGTGTATGCCCAAAAATGGTAGAATGTAATCACTTATATTTATTACTAAACAATATTACGTCCACAAAGAGATTAGGTTGTCACACCCTAATCTTGGCTACTCTAATATTGAAGTAGTAATGAATATTAGATCTTAGGAAAAGTATGCTTAATTTGGCAAATAAACTAAGTAGTACAACTACTTTTTAGTTTATTTGTTAAGTGTTTGAGACAAGTAATTTTATGACTTGAAATCAATTTTGAGGTGATCAATCTAAAAAGAGCATTAAGAATTTCTCAAACAAGTAAAATTAATCAAAGAACCAACTTGAATGATTAAAATTCAAACTTTCAGAATATAAGAAGTAGAAATACATAACCATATTCAAAACAAATTGTTAGGAGCATGAGCCATCCATCCAATGATTGGATGCTTTGAGTTCCAACGGAGATTACAAAATTGATTTTTGAATCTCATTTGCCTTCTCCTTTTTCTCCTCTTGAATTATAAACTAAAATTACAAAACTTACTTAAATAAAGTTCCTAAGCTAAGAACAAGAAGAGAAAACTTCAGAGAATAATTTCTCGGAAAAATGTGAGTGAAAATGTGAGAGATATATGAATTTGATGCCCCTTTTCTCGAATGGAATGTGCCATATTTATAGAAATTCTTATGGGTCGCTGAGCTGCTTGTTAGCCCCGCTAAGCCGCTGACCAAACCCTCCAACATGGGTTTGGTCCCTTGATCAAGAAGGTTTGTCACCTCCTTATGCTTGACTCATCAAAGCTAGTTGTGAACTATGAAACCAGCTATTGTAAGCTACTCTAGAAAGCCTATGGTGGGCTACTTGAGGTGAGGTCATTGGTGACTTCATGGTTTGCTTGTTGGCTAAGTCAAGTCTGGGTGCACACCACTTAGCACACCTGTTGCACCGCTAAACTACTTTTGCAACAGCTTTGACCGTGCTGACTGGGACGTGGCCAGTTGCACGATGATCTGGTTAGGAGTCTGGTTCTCCGCTAAGCTGCTTGGTTGGACCGCTAAGCTGCTTGTTCAGAAGCTCGGGCATGTGCCAAGCCTATGTCTGACTATGTTAAGCTGAGTTCTAACTATGGCAGGACTAGTCTGGTGCTAGGCTGAGCAGCCAAGCAGGTCCGTTCAGCTGCTTGCTTGAGCAGCTTGGTCCAGGTCAGGCTAGTGTCCAGGTCAGCTTAGCGTGGCTTGGTCCACGCTTAGCTGCCTCGTTGAGCACCTTGGTTTTTGACTTCTTTTTCTTTTTGACCATGAGTCTTTTTTCTCTTCTTTTCTTCTTTCTAAATCCTAAGGTCCACTCAGCTGCTTGCTTGAGCAGCTTTGTCCAGGTCAGGCTAGTGTCCAGGTTAGCTTAGCGTGGCTTGCTCCACGCTTAGCTGCCTCGTTGAGCACCTTGGTTTTTGACTTCTTTTTCTTTTTGACCAAGAGTCTTTTTTCTCTTCTTTTCTTCTTTATAAATCCTAAAAAAATACATAAAAGAGAAATACAGACACAAATATACAAGATTGTGATATTTTATACAAAATGTATTGTTTTAAGTTGGTTTTTCTCAATTATGCTTAAGATAAGTGTCATAAAAGTGGATGAAATTTAGGTATGTTTGGCACTTATCAAACTCCCCCCAACAAAAGGTGAATATTATCCGAAATCAATTTGGCTAAAAATAATAACGATGATCAACATGATTTCAAATGTAGAAGCATGTCAAAAATAGATTTCAATGAGATTTTTCATGATTTGTGAATTTTGACACATAATGTTTCAAACAAGAAATCAATGCTTTTGCTTATAAAAAATGTGTAACAATTTACCTAAGCAAATATTTTTCTAACCAAAAAAATGTTTCTTTGCACACAAGTTCAAAGTTAGAACTTTTGAAGGGTAAGTGTTTCACTCAAATTTTCAAGCATTTGTTTGTAGTAATTTGAACTTGTTTTTCATCTCACCTATTCTCTTAAATTGCATAATTAATCAAAGATCACCAAGGTCTTTATTTTTGTTGTAATTAGGCTTGGTTTGGAGAATGGTTTTTCTAGATTTTTCAAGGCTATGTTTAAAAAGAGAGCATTTTTGAAAAAAATTCAATGGAATACTTTTACTCTTCTTTTTTTCCATTATTTTTCCCCACCTCTTTAACTTTTTGAACCTTGGCTTCTATTTTTCTCAATCTCTTTTTGTTTTCTTCATTTGTAAAGAGATTGAGTTTTTCTTTGTTTTAGGAAGCAAAGTCCACCAATTTTCCCCCAACTTAATCCTTTCAAACTATTCTTTAAAATTTAATGCTCTCTTAGAACATTTTTGCATTTGTTTGTAGTAATTTGAACTTGTTTTTCATCTCACCTATTCTCTTAAATTGCATAATTAATCAAAGACCACCAAGGTCTTTATTTTTGTTGTAATTAGGCTTGGTTTGGAGAATGGTTTTTCTAGATTTTTCAAGGCTATGTTTAAAAAGAGAGCATTTTTGAAAAAAATTCAATGGAATACTTTTACTCTTCTTTTTTTCCATTATTTTTCCCCACCTCTTTAACTTTTTGAACCTTGGCTTCTATTTTTCTCAATCTCTTTTTGTTTTCTTCTTTTGTAAAGAGATTGATTTTTTCTTTGTTTTAGGAAGCAAAGTCCACCAATTTCCCCCAACTTAATCCTTTCAAACTATTCGTTAAAATTTAATGCTCTCTTAGAACATTTTTTTCAATTCGGTTTCATGGGATAGTTTGAAAAAATTTATTTCATTTGTTTTGGCTCAAAGGGGCTTTACAAAGGATGTTCCTAATTTGGTTAGGAATTTTTTGGCCTTTTCTTGGAATAATCAAAGAATATGCCTTGATCCTTTCTTATCATTTTTATGCAATTAAGAGATTTAAAGACCCAAACAAGTTTAATTAGACAAATCAAATGTTGATTCTCACTTTGTTTATCTCATGTGTTTGGCTTACTCCCTCACTTGGTTTGGATTCACACTTTTTTATTTGAAAAATGTTTGCAAAGATCTTGTTACATAAAATTGAATTTCAATTTGCAAAAATTTCAAGTTATGACATTATGTGACTTTTTTCACAATAGTTTAACATATATCTCATTTTCTCAATCAAAGCTTAATTTAAAGTATGCTTAACATTTTCTAATCCTGCGATCATGCTTCGAAAATTTTATTTTAGCCATTTTGTTTTCGATTTTGAATTTTTTTTGAGTATTTTGGACAATCAAATTTACTTTTTACATTTTTACACAATCTAAACAAGAAAAAAAAAATTAAATTACATCAAGTCCTTGTCCTCAAGCCTTAAAAAATTTTTGGATTTACTTGCTGTGATTTAAAATTTTGTTGAGTTTTCTAAAAATAAAAATAAAATTACTAACAAAAGAAAACAATGATAAAGCAGTAAATTTTTACCACATACTGGGTTGCCTTCCAGTTAGCACTCTTTTAACGTCATTAGCTTGATGTCAAATTTTGGACAAGATTATTCTAATTGCACATTGATGATGGAGCCTAACTCATCACCCAAATAAGGTAATCTCTATTCGTTTACTACCCAAGTTGCTTTTGTCTTGGGATCTTTTAACATAATTGCTCCATATTCTTTTACTTCGTTGATGACAAATGGTCATGTCCATCTAGTTCTGAATTTTCCTAGAAGTATTTTGAGCCTTGAGTTGAATAGAAGACTTTTTCCCCTTGATAGAAATTTTTCTTTCTGATTCTGGAGTCATGGTACTTCTTTGTTTTTTCCTTATAAAGTCTTGAGGATTCATATGCTTGGAACCACATTTCTTCCAATTGATGTAATTGATCCTGTCTTTTAATATCTGCATCCTTTAAATCAAAGTTTAGAAATTTGAGAGCCCATTAGGCTTTATGTTCCAATTCAACTGGTAGATGACAAGCTTTGCCATAAACAAGTTGATATGGAGTTTTTCCTATTGGTGATTTAAATGCAGTTCTATAGGCCTAGAGAGTATCATCCAGTTTTTGTGACCAGTCTTTTCTTGAAGCAGAGACTGTTGTTTTCCAAAATTCTTTTTAACTCTCTGTTTGATACCTCTGCTTGGCCATTGGTTTGTGGGTGATAAGGTGATGCTACCTTGTGTTTAACATTATAAAATTCTAAGGTTCTTTTTAATTGGGAATTTATGAAATGAGATTCCCCTTTACTTATCAATACTCTTAGTGTGCCGAAACGAGTAAAAATATTCTTTTTCAAAAATTGTACCACAGTTTTCGCATCGGCTTTGGGTCTTGCTAATGCTTCCACCCAGCGGGAAACATAGTCAACAACCACCAAGATATATTCATTTGAAAAAGATGATGGCAAAGGTCCCATAAAGTCAATGCCCCAACAATAAAAAATTTCTATTTCTATAATATTTTGTAAAGGCATTTCACTTTGTTTCCCAAGTCCCCCAGACCTTTGGCATGCATCACACTTTTGGACATACAATTGGGCATCTTTATAAATAGTTGGCCAAGAGAATCCAGATTGGAGTACTTTGGCCACGGTTCTGTTCCCATTGTAATGTCCCCCATAGGCCGAATTATGGTAGTGCCATAATATTTTTGGGGCCTCATTTTCATCAACATATCGTCTAATAATATTATTGATTCCTTCTTTAAATAAGTACGGTTCATCCCAGACATATTGATTCACTCTTTTGAGAAAAAATTTCTTTTGCTTATAATTAAAATGTTCAGGAATTATACTTGAGGCTTTACAGTTGGCCATATTAGCAAACCATGGTCTTGTTTGAAGTTGAAACAGCTTTTCATCAGGAAAAGTTTCTGCTCTTTCTTGTTCACTTAACGCGACTTCTTTATTTACCAATCTTGACAAATGATCTGCCACTTGGTTTTCTTTATCACTTTTGTCGCGGATTTCTAAGTCAAATTCCTGCAAAAGCAACACCCATCTAATCAATCTTGGCTTGGAGTCGGGTTTCTTTAGAAGATATTTGATTGCGGCA
>NW_017717001.1:0-3547 GCF_001865875.1 Lupinus angustifolius
AATTGCATAATCACTTGCATCACACATTAGTTCAAAAGGGGATTTCCAGTTTGGTGCAGTAATGACAGAAGCAATTACCAAGCAGAATTTAATTGTTTGAATGCTTCTAAACAAGAATCATCAGAGTTAAAAACAAAATCTTTTAAGAGTAAATTGCACAAGGGCTTAGATATTTTGGAGAAGTGTTTGATGAATCTACGATAAAATCTATCATGTCCGAGAAAGCTTCTGATTCCTTTAACATTTGTTGGAGGAGGAAGCTTTTCGATCACTTCTATCTTAGCTTTATCAACTTCTAATCCTTTGGTTGAAATTTTGTGACCGAGTACAATTCCTTCAGTGACCATGAAATGACATTTTTCCCAATTTAGAACCAAATTAGTATGTTTGCATCTTTCCAAAACTGTCTCCAAATTTGTCAAGCAAGCTTCAAAGGAGTCTCTGAATACGGAAAAATCATCCATGAAGACCTCGATGCATTTCTCCAAAAAATCAGCGAAGATAGCCAACGTGCATCTTTGAGAAGTTGCAGGAGCATTACATAGTCCGAATGGCATTTCTCTGTATGCGTAAACACCAAATGGACATGTGAATGCCGTCTTTTCTTGGTCCAATGGACCCACAACAATTTGATTGTATCCAGAGTACCCATCCAGGAAATAGTAGAAAGCTCTTTCGGCTAATCTTTCCAACATTTGATCCATGAAGGGCAAGGGAAAATGGTCTTTTCTTGTGGCGACATTAAGTTTGTGGTAATCAATGTAAACTGTCCAACTAGTAACATATTTGGTTGGAATGATTTCATTGTTCTCATTTCGGATTACCGTCATTCCTCCTCTTTTCGGCACCACTTGGACTTGACTTATCCATTTTCTATCTGAAATGGGGTAAACCATGCCAGCTTCTAACATTTTCGGATTAAGTATCCTTTGTGGTTGAGCACAAGGTTTGTAATCATCTTCCATCATAATTTTGTGCCTGCAATATGATGGATTGATGCCTTTGAGATATTTTAATGTCCATCTGAGTGCTGCTGGATGCTTTTTCAAGACTTGTATAAGTTTTTCTTCTTCAAATTTGGACAGCTTACTGTTGATAGTTATAGGATTGTTGGCTTCTCCATTTAAGAAAACATATTTTAAATGAGACGACAACTCTTTCAATTCCAGTTCTGATTCTTTCTATACAGGTCCACTTGGATTTTGGTGAAGAAACAATTCATCATACAAGTTTTTGATGATTTCTTCCTCCACTTTATTTTCTTGCATCTCCAAGGATTTGTCAGGTTGAGGGTATTCTGCATAAATTTCTTCAACAACATCTAGTTGCAAACATTGCCCTTTATCCTTCGGATGATACATTGCATGGAAAATGTCAAACTCAAATTCGTCGTTTGCAACTCGGACTAATAATTTGCCATTTTCCATGTCAATCCCCATTTTTGTAGTCCTCATAAAGGGTCTCCCTAGTATGAGTGGGATCTCCGCATCATCGGAAATGTCAATGACCACAAAATCAACCGAGATCAAGAATTTGTCCATTTTGACCAAAACATCCTCTGCAACCCCTTTAGGATATTTAATGGATCTATCTGCTAGTTGCAAGAACATCCTTGTAGGTTTTAATTGTATTCCTCCAATTCTTTTCATCATTGACAGCAGCATCAAACTCATGCTGGCTACAAGATCAATGAGAGCTTTGCCTACGGACACATTTCTAATAGTGATAGGAATGATCACACTGCCTGGGTCTTTTGATTTATGAGGAACGTTTGCTTGAAGAACAGCTCTACAAGTAGCCTTGAGTGAAACAACTTCCTTTTTCCTGATAACTCCATTTTTTGGATAATAGTTCTTTCGTGAACTTGGAGTAAATTGGCATTTGCTCCAAGGCCTCAGCAAATGGGATGTTGATTTGCAGAGTTTTGAATATTTCCGTGAATCTTACGAACTGTTCTTCTTTCTTGGCTTTTAATGGAGCTACCGGGTAGGGTATTTTTTTCTGTACTAGTGGGTGTTGTTTTTCTTCTCTTCTTACCTCGCTAGTCTTTTTTTCTTTTTCTTCTTTTTTATTGTCTTTTTCTTGTTTATTTTGATTTTGTTCTTCTAATCTCTCTTTTTGTTTTTCAACTCCACCTACTATCTTCCCACTTCGAGTTGTAATACTTTCACAACATTCTGACTTGACCAGATAAGTTCTTGTCAAGTTGTTGATTTGTTCTTCTATTTTAGTGAGAGCATCACTGGTGTTCTGTTGATGGTTGATAATGGTTTGCATGAACTGGTTGAGAATTTTCTCCAGTTCGTCATGGAAGGCATAGACATTCTGGTTGTTTGCACAATCATTACACCAAAAACTTGCTCTATTGGTTTGCTCTATTTTTTTAGGCAGATTTTGAAGTTTTTGATGGACCAAATTGAGCTTGAGTTGAAATTCTTTGATGAATTGCTCAATTTCTTGTTGTAAATCTACATGTTGATCCATTTATGAAAATTTGAGATCAAAACGAACCGTTTTGTCTATTTTCAAAAGAAAAGAGATTAGTATGTAAAGAAAATATAATTTATATTTTTCGTGTCTAAATTCAAAATGATTTGTACAAAAGCACAAATAAATTTATGCACAAGTATCTGATGAATGCCATATAAATATGAAATGTTCTATTATTTAAGCAATTCCCCGGTAGCGGAGCCAATTTGTTGAAAGATTTTTTTTAGAGAGGCTTTCTCCCTCAACAAACCGTCCCTCGCAAGGTGCCAAATTTGTTGAAAGGTTATTACTCTCATTTTTTGGTGTGTTCTTGTTTATTTGATTAAGTATGTGAACTCGGTTTTATTCTTTGTTCACCATCTCGGCTTTGTTGAAATAAATTCCAATGCCGGTATCATTTGTTTCAAGAATATTCCAGTTACAACTTACTTCTTAATAATCATGTGAATGAGTTATTCCTTCTTTGCCTCATCTCAACTTTGTTAGAATAAATTCTAACGTCGGTATAATGCTATCGAAGCAATCCCTTATTACATAATTATTAAGTACCTTTGAATACCATCTCGGTTTTGTGGAATAAATTCCAACACCGGTTTAATGGTATTCTAATGTACAAAAGTGATGAATAGTTAGTTGTTAGAAACAAATAAATAAATAAAGAACAAAAGAATAATAAATTTAAGTGACATTTATTTATTTACTCCATTTCAGATTCATTTTATTAACAAACCAAACTTCTTCCTTAAGGAAGGTTGATATTACAGAATAAATAAATTGTGGATGCAATAACAATCTACTCTAAATTAAAATGATATTTTAAAGTTGTTATTTATTTTTCAAAACTTATGTGATACTTCAATTCTTATTCATTTATACTAATATATAAAGTGAAAACATGATTAAGAGGCAAATGAGTAATTGAATATGTGAAATGTTTATATTCCAATTTTGCACTCTTTAAAACAATGTTCATATTTAAAGCATATATTTAGTGTGTTTGATCTCTATATTTTTTTCTAAATTAAAGATTATAACATATAAAGATTATATACTTAAT
>NW_017717002.1:0-1124 GCF_001865875.1 Lupinus angustifolius
ATCTATCTAATTATATTTCTTCAAATATTTGGAAGCTAGAAAGTTGACACTTTTATAAGAATTTCTAGCATATATAGATTATATACTTAATCTTGGCCAAACAATATGAATGTGGGTTAATGGACATGGTAGTATCGATCAACACATTAGTGTTAATAAATATTAATCATTGATTCGAAAAATTGTGAATTATTAGAAAAATACTATTCAAACTATATAAAACATGTGATAATTTAAAATGTGATATTTTCATTTTTATGTTATGCAATATTATAAGTTTCTAATAAAACTTATAACAAATTAATACTTCTTAACTATGAAAAAATAGAAAATTTTAAAATTTGTTATCTATATATATATATATATATATTATTAAGTCATGTATATGATTTTATGCATACTTATTAAGTCATTTATATAATTATATTTCTTCAAATATTCGGAACAGAAAAAGTTAACCCATTTGTAAGAATTTCTAGCATATAAAAATTGTACACTTAATTTTGTCCAAGCAATATGAGTATGAGTTAAGAAACACAGTAATATCGGTCAACATGCTAGTTGTTAATAAATCCTAATCATTGATTCAAAAATTAAAGGATTATTAAAAAATAGTTTTCAAATTAAATAAAACATGTGATATTTTAATGTTATGTAGTATTATAAGTTTCTAATAAAAATTATAATAAACTAATACTTCTTAACTATGAAAAAAATTAGAAAATTTGTGATATCTATACTTATTAAGTTATCTATCTAATTATTTTTCTTCAAATATTTGGAAGGGAATCCACCCGCCCTATGACCAAAAACTAACAATGAGCCTTGCGACGAGACGCGGATATTCCTCATGCTGTGGTTCCCTCCGGTCCAGTCCCGGGTTGGGTTATGGGAACATCCGAGCGATTGCCTTCGCGGATCCAAATGCGCTCACAAGGCGCACAATAAGAATAAGACCAATAGAGACATACTAGATAATTATTGTCCAAAATATGTTCAGCCATTTATCAACAAATTAATTTTGTCAAAGACTTTAATATCACGCCATTATAAGTGTAAAGTTTATTGCTTTTTAGCACAATCATATAAATCATGATTTTAAATATTGAGTGTGCGGTAGAAAT
>NW_017717002.1:1129-1988 GCF_001865875.1 Lupinus angustifolius
GAGTCTAAATGTCAAAGCTAATTGCGACTTGTTTTGTTAATAACTCAAAGAATTAATAAACTCAAAGAATTGATATTCATGGAATTGAGTTCTTAGATAGACATGAAATTTAGGAAATTAAAGTATTGATAGATTATGTGACTTGTTGAATAGCAATATTTAATCTCAATGCATTTTATCGTTTTAATCTTATTTTTATTTTCTAGTTGTTTAATTGTATGACATCAAAACCAATTTTAAAAACATTAGTTTAGAACCATAATTATTATTTATATATTTAATAATATTCAAATCTATATGAATAGGATAATTGTTGATGATTTTTGAGACAATTCAGACTGAATATTTTATTGGTAATTTGAGGGTTAGCAAATATATAATTTATATAATAACTTAATAACACATATAGACATTGTTTGAAAACTAACTAAAAAATTGTTCATAATTTATCTCTTATGGAGACAATGTAGATTTTCTAGTCCCCTCTTTCAATTTTTTTACTTTTTAGTTATTTTTCTTACCAACGGAGGAGATTTGTTTTTTTTAAATGTAAGTTGTTACCTTTATATATTTTTATAAGACAAATTGTATGTTTTTTGTAGACAAATATTTGAACTTTTGACGTAGGCAAGTTATAGAAGTATGATGTTACGTTATCCAATAATTATTTGGTTCTATATTTTATACAAATTTTCCTGACTAAATTAAACATTATATGACTGGCTATCAGTTAAACTTAATTCAAAGTAATACCATTTAACTTAATATAAAAAAAGTACACAACGATATTGGAAATCGGTTGTCATTATTATTCATATAATTGAATTTATTAAGCCACTCTACCTTCAAGGACAAGTCC
>NW_017717003.1:0-4590 GCF_001865875.1 Lupinus angustifolius
TATATATTATATTTTTATTTATTTATAATTCTATATTATTTACTTTATATTTAACTTTAGCTATTAAAAAATATGATTTAATTATGAAAAAGTTATACTTTTTGGGGAAATTACAAAAGTCAGATAACCATGATTTATTTATGTTAATTATTTTAGATTATATTTTTTGGCACATTGAATAGAAAAGAATTCATCCATAATGGAATTAGTTTAGTGAAAAAGAAATTAGTTTAATTGGGTGGACATCTGCTTTTCCGCTTTTTTATTAGTCCGTGTACCATCAATTATCATTGGTTGAAAAAAATTATTCAAATTAAGACTGTAATTATTAAATATTTTTCTCACCAATCATACCTCGTGACACATGGAATGACACAAACTAGTGAGTAAGGATTTTTTTCTTTGAACAATCTACTTATATGTTGAAACATTAATCAGATTGCCATTTTTAATGATATCATATTGAAATTAAAATGGTAATCTCGAAGTAAATTAAATGCCATTACAAAATTTTATATGACATTAATATGAAAATGCAATAATTATCATATTTTAAAAATTATATTTTTCCAAGCTTATGTGAATCATTAATTCTTATTCATGTCAATTACTACTAATTGTTAATTTGATAAAAGTAAGGATTATTGTGACTATTTATTTTCATCAGCACGAGAGGAATAATGCAAATAAATGTAATGAAATCATCATCAAAGATTTTTTTAGGGAAAACATGAAAAACCAACTTAAATAATAGTGACTAATCTTCTGGAAGACAAAAGTTAAGTTTGGGAGTCAGTTACGGATGCTGAATGTCTTAGCCACATCATATCACCCGTTATAAAAAATGGTACCTAGATCCATCATGTGAATATTAATTCAAAATATTAATTTTAGCCTCACATTATTACATTTAAAAGATCGAAAACTTATTTTTAATTTTTTTGTCTCTCACAAGGGAGTAACATGCTCCTACGTTCTCTAGTTGCAATAGAGATATCAAGACTACGTAGTTATTCTGAAAAATGATTGGTTGATTTTTTAATTTAAAGTAACAAATAAAATGGTTCAATGAGGTTGTAGGATGTTAGAGAAGCAACCGCACATTGTGTTTAATTTTTTATTGAAAATAAAAAAATAAAGTAGCACGATGAGGCATAGGATTTTAGAGCAGCTATCTCACCTTGTGTTTAATTATTTTATTAAAAATTAACAAGTTAAGGTAGTCTAACGAGGCACTAGGACTTTAGAAGAGCTACCTCACATTGTGTTTAAGATAAAAAGTGATAAGATAAAGTAATGCGACGAGACACTATCCATTTAGAGGAGCTACCTCACATTGTGTTCTTTTTTATATTAAAAATGTGGCAAGATAAAGTAGCCCGATGAGTGCTGCTAAAGAAGAACAAGATATGTTAAATCAATTCAAGTGAAAAATACGAAAGTAAAAAGTTACAACAACATTGATACACAAACTAGGATCAAAACACCACAATTTGTAACACCCCAGTAATGTCATGCGACCTCCCCGACCCATGACGACACTGAGCGTGTCATGGATAACATCGCAGAAATGTCATGCGACCTCCCCAGCCCATGACTACACTACGCGTGCCACCCACCAGCTTAAATACTCCCTGCAGTATTTTATTTCCCACAAAGGGGAGCCTCACGTGACTTGAACCCATGACCTCAGGGATAAATGGTCATTATGCACATGAGTCACTACCATTAAGCTATGATAGCTTAATGGTAGCGACTCATGTGCGTAATGATGTATCTGATGCATTTAATTGATTAAGGCCATAAGTTAATCGATTACCTGGGTAAACTTTTTGAAACCTGGCATTTTTAACTCAGGTTCATCGATTAAATCATGATGTTAATCGATTAACGATATCAGTATATCAGAAACAGAAGCGCTTTTGGGCATTTTTCAAAACCCCATTCATCCCCTTTTCTCTCAAATCTCAGAGGAACAAGTCCAACATCACCCCTAAGCTCTAACCTAGCCCAAAGCGAATCATCCCACTCCATTTCCACTCCATAAACCGGCTTCTTCATCTTCAATTTCCAAGAAATTTGTTTTCCCCAAATTGAAAACCTTATATTAGGTTTCCCTCAATCCCTCCATTAAACCTTCATCACAGTTCAGTTTCAATAGCAATAGAGAGAGGACATGCTAAGAGAATCAAGACAACCGCCCAACATCCACTGCATGCCCCAATAGTCGTGCCATCTCAACAGGCAATGCAGGACCACGGGGAGTAAGCCGACATACATTCGGTTTGGAATTAAAAGGTAACATTTATCCTGCTCTAGTTAGGGAGTATTATGCCAACTTTAGATACAAAGATGAGAAGTATTGGTCAATGATTGATGGAAAACTATTTGAGATTAGTGAAGACATTTTTATGAACGTGGGTGGTTTATCCTATACTAGTGCTAGTTTAAGTGGTTGTGGTTGGGCAGACAACAACTCTTTTGATGTTGCTGAAATGTATAAGTCTTGTTTGCATAGACCTCAGTTATATGTTCAGGGTGAATTGACCAAAGTTGGGTCGCTGTCCGTAGAAAATAGGCTCCTACACTACTTGATTGCCTATATTCTGATTCAGAGGAATGCAAATCATGCACAATCTACAGTGAATGTTTGCGGTTCTTGTTTGTTGTGAAGGAGAACATAATGATTAATTTGCCTGACGAGATTCTAAAGGTCATGTATAGCGTCTCCACTTCTCAATCAAGGTTGCTTCCTTATAGTATCTTCATTTCACGAGTTAATGATTATCTACATATTGATGTTTCAGATACTATAGTGATGGATTGTTCTGACAAGGATCACTTGATTAGTGAAAGTCTGATTCAGAAGATGGGTATCTACAAGTACGACAACACATGACAATATCAAGAGGACTTCAACACTGTGAATCTTGACCCCTCTGGTGAGGATGATCAAGATGATAACCAAGAGCCATTTGCTGCTACTCAGGGGGAGTCTTCAGGACATGCATCACATGAACGTGTTTTTGGACAAGCCTACTTGGATGCTATGGAACAACATCTCAAGAATAGGATGGATCTCCACTTTCAGTCTCTGAAGGACTCATATCATACAGATCTGGAGAATTTTGAGGAGCGTCAGAATGCTTATATTGACAACCACTACCAATCTTTGAGGAACTATGTTCAGACCACTATTGACTCACAAACTAGAAGGTTGTGTGCTAAGTTCAACATGCTGAGTACCTTCATCAAGGGTGTTAGTAGCTCGACGATTCCTGACAACCAAAACCCTCCATCTCAACCTTAGTTAGGAGCCCTTAGAGTCTTAGTTTTATCCATTCTAGCCAATGGACTTTGTTGTTCCTTGTTCCCTCTTGAGAACTTATCTTTTATTTTGTGCTTTTGCTCTTATTATGGATTGTAATAACTCTAAAACTTCTACTGAATTACTGCTTTAAAATTTGACATTCCTTCACAATGATTTCGAATTATCTTGTTCATGCTTGAATACTAATTATGTTGGAAATAGTATACTCCTCTATTTAAATGGATGTTGATCATGTTTGGTGTATGTGTCAATATCGAATGATTATGCCTACTGCAAACTGCTCAAATATGTCAAATGCTTAATCATTCCATGCTTAATTTCAATAAACATAGCCTTTCATGCCATTAAAACTATTATTTTGTTGTTTGTTGTCCATTTAATCGATTAAGACGTTTTGTTAATCGATAAAATGTTGTACAAATGTGCATTTGTTCAAGCTCCTTACAGCTGGTTGATTGATTACACGCTCAAAATTAATTGATTAATTACAGTTTATTACAACTATAATAACTCTTCTGACTTTTGACTAGAATTGAATACTTGTATCCTTTTTATAATGTCAAAAGAGGGAGAAAGGTTGCTTGTTGTGTTATATGTATTTTGTAGGTTGTGTAATAGTTTTTGCAGGGTGTTGTATATAGCTTCCGTAACATGATTTCTCACCTAAGGGGGAGCAAATGCGCTTCAACTTTGTATCTTTGAAAGACAACCATTAACAACCATTATGCAAACTCATCATCAAGCTAATTCATCAAACGTTTTGAACAATTTTGATCTGGTGTTTGTCATCATAAAAAAGAGGGAGATTGAAAGTGCAAAGTGTCAAGGATAGCACTCGCAATGCTTTGCCTATGTTTTGATGAAGACAAGGTTCTATTAAAGCTTGAAGATGGCTCAACAATCAACATGCGTAATGCTCATTTGGTCATATCTTGACTGGGATATAAAATAGAGTCAGTATTCTAAGTAGTCTTGGATGTGTGCGTAGTGAGTATAGGTGAGGTGAACCTAGGTACAAGTCTCTCAAGCCATCTTAATTGTTATATCATATCCATGAGACATATCATCTAGTTAATTGTATGTTCATGCATCAATCATACATGTTATATGTGCATATTAGGCATAACATAATTGCTAGAACATGTATATAATATGTGCATAACATATGAGAAATTTACCTTTTGAACTATGCATGTTAAAGTTCTAGTTACTCGATTAATGTGGTGACTTAATCGATTAACTCAACTACTTTTCTGTTA
>NW_017717004.1:0-2610 GCF_001865875.1 Lupinus angustifolius
GAGCAAATGTGCTTCAACTTTGTAGCTTTGAAACACAACCATTAACAACCATTATGCAAACTCATCATCAAGCTAATTCATCAAACGTTTTGAACAATTTTGATCTGGTGTTTGTCATCATTAAAAAGAGGGAGATTGAAAGTGCAAAGTGTCAAGGATAGCACTCGCAATGCTTTGCCTATGTTTTGATGAAGACAAGGTTCTATTAAAGCTTGAAGATGGCTCAACAATCAACATGCGTAATGCTCATTTGGTCATATCTTGACTGGGATATAAAATAGAGTCAGTATTCTAAGTAGTCTTGGATGTGTGCGTAGTGAGTATAGGTGAGGTGAACCTAGGTACAAGTCTCTCAAGCCATCTTAATTGTTATATCATATCCATGAGACATATCATCTAGTTAATTGTATGTTCATGCATCAATCATACATGTTATATGTGCATATTAGGCATAACATAATTGCTAGAACATGTATATAATATGTGCATAACATATGAGAAATTTACCTTTTGAACTATGCATGTTAAAGTTCTAGTTACTCGATTAATGTGGTGACTTAATCGATTAACTCAACTACTTTTCTGTTAAATCAGTATTTCTGTTACAACTGTTTTCTGTTTCATTCTCTTGCACTAATTAATCGATTAACGGGTAGTCTTAATCGATTAAATGGTTTGTTATTTGTTATAACTGATTTCTGTTTTAATCGTTTAACTGTTTGCAACAAATCCAACTATCAAAACTGCTTACTATAAATAGAGGCAACTTACAGAAAACTGTAGCACTGCATTCTGTTATGTGCATGTGTTAATCGATTAAGACTAGGTGTTAATCGATTAACTGGGTTTTTTTTCTAGAAATTTGGTTTTGGTGCAAGAAGCGGTGATTGATAACCGCTACACCTATTCAACCCCCCCCCCTTCTAGGTATTCCTAGGCCACTGATACCTAACAAATTTCGGCCCCTGAGGGATATTATAGGCATGAAGGGTTCCTTTTTAAGGACAAAAGGAATTGTGTGCCTAATAGTTCTACGAGGGACTTAATTTTGAGGGAAGCCCATAAAGGGGGCTGATGGGTCATTTTGGGTCTCAAAAGACCCTTGACATATTGCCATGAGGTATAATGTTCAAATGTTTTGTGAAAAATGCATTACTCTACACTCCATTGCCCGTCCCCGATTCACCACGGCTAGACTTATCCATGGATTTCGTAGTTGCTTTACCATATAACACCGCGAATTTTACGATTTTGAATTATAAGATTTTATTAATATTTTTATTAATTATATTTTCGAAAATGAATTCTTGGGAATTTTCGGTAAAGAATTAGACGAAACTCTAGTTCAGTTTTAGTCTTCTAATTATATTTCCAATTTAGTGGTAAATTTTCATGATTTTCGGAGACAGTCAGTTTCGGACCGCTGTCGGGGTCGAATCTCACCTAGTACGGCTCAAAAAGTGGTTTTTGAGTTCCGTACCTCGGAATCGAATTCCGATTGCGCCGTTGGCTTCTTAATTACATTTCGAGTCAGGATAAACCCTGAGTTGGTCTATAACTATTTTCTAAAATATTTTCACTCGGAATGCCGATATTCGAAGTTCCAACCGTAAAGTAAAATCGGGCGATCATTTTTGGCTACTCGATTATTGGCCGACAATACTCGAGCATGGTTTTAATCGCGCGCATTTCCCCGAAGTCATCGTGTCGCATGAGTCATTTCACAAAATGTACCTACTTAATCTTATAGATTTCACTTATTAATGCCTTGATTTACTACCACCAAATCCCCTAAATCACTCACTTAACCCACGATTCACTCACCTTCTTGGATTTGCTAGATTTCCTTGGGAAATTGGTTTAGAAATCAGATTTCTCCCACCCCACAACTCCGTAAATACCCATGTATAGTCATGCATTAACATTTTGCAAAAAGTTGGCAATTTGAAGATTTGAGAGTAAGTTACTCTCATCATCTTTTCTTCTTCATTTTCTTCTTCTTTCAACCTTCAATCTCTTCACATTCAACCAATGGATGTTGATGATATGTTCATGAGTATGTCAAGAACATATTCAACCGTTGAAATTTTCTAAAACGCTTTCTAACTCATTTTCTTCATTTTGGAAGCAAAACCGAAAATGAGTGTTCTTGAACTCATGAGAAATGTGTTTTGAAACTATGAACAAGTTGTTTTCAAGAAGTTATTACATTGTTTTAATATATGAATTTTTACTTGTTTAAGCCTTTAACCATGGCTTTGGACAAGTTGGAAAATGGATGGATGAAAGAGTTTTAAGTATTTTAATAGTAATGAGTTTTGAAATATCGGCAAACTAATGAGTTATATTATGGTAGTTACGAAGATTTCTGGCATTTGAACCTTGCAAACCAACCGAATCATAGTGATTTCGTAAAGCACGCTTCATTAAGGTGAGAAAGAACACATCGTGACATAGTGGTGTCCGAATATGACACCCGGATCTCCTAAACCATCTCAAAGGTTTTGGGGTTAACTTGGGTTTTAAGAAACCCAAGATTTTTATGTTTGAATGCTTTTGAATATGTGATTGTTGATGAAATGTGTTGAATATTGTATATGAATGTTGTTG
>NW_017717005.1:0-436 GCF_001865875.1 Lupinus angustifolius
AAGAGGTCGCCCAGGCGAGCAAAAAAACAAAAAACAAAAAAAAATCCAGAATTTTAATGAGTTTCTAGAACTCTCTCGCTTGGGCGAGAAGAGGCCTCGCTTGGGCAATAGTACCTTCACCTGGGCGAGGAAGGCTTAAGTTTATTTGAAATTTAAAGATGAATCATCGCTTCAGCGAGAAACAATTATCGTTTGAGCGAGAGATGCCCAGTTTTTAAACGGTATTGTTGATTGAATTTTCGCTTGAGCGAAAGGTCCTCGCTTAGGCGAGAGACAATAATTGTGTTTGACTATTTGGACTGATTGGTTGAGTATGTAATAACTCTAGTACGAGTATGTGTTATAAACTACTTTAGTATAACACCGTAATTGAATTAAAAAGTAAGGTATTCAAGGTGTTAGAATTAAATAGTCAAACTCGGTAATTAATTTTAAA
>NW_017717006.1:0-603 GCF_001865875.1 Lupinus angustifolius
CACATGGTGTGCAACGGGTCATCGATGATGATCCCTCACCCCGACACCCATATTGACGCTTCCTTCACCTTGCCGCCAAAGAGGCTGACGTCTTCAAAGGTTGGACTTCGATATCCGCCAGTCAGGAGTGATGGTGCTGTTCCCTCCCACGGTTATAGGACGTGGCCAGATTATTTGGATGCTCCGTCATCCAGTAGAGCCAAGAGGAGCGGTGGTCTTGGAGGAGGTCCCTGCAAGAAGGCTCTAGTTTTGAGAATATCATCCCTTCCGAATTATGCCGCTGAGTTGTGGCTTAATGAAGTGGAGGAAGAGGAGGAGGTGGATGAGGTCGTTGAGCTCGTCAATGTAGAGAGCTCGGTGGAGGTGATCGACCTCGTGTCTGACTCAGAGGAGGAGGAGGACCCGAGTGAGGGGTCCAACATTCCTGGAATCTTTTGAGTCAGCTTGTGGGCCAGTTGATGTCCCCTTTTTGTTTTTGGTGGGGGGGGCTGCGTTTCTTTGGATTTTGTATATGTTAGTGGTGATGTAGTTTCCGCCTTTACTAACCTAGTCCGTATGAACTGACTATGACTTAACCCATTATATATATCTATGATGATGTAT
>NW_017717007.1:0-654 GCF_001865875.1 Lupinus angustifolius
GAAGATGTATATTCAGGAAATGTTGTATCATTTCAGTTACCGTTGGGTAACCGGTTTTGATTTCCGCGTTATATGTTACTTAAAGTGATGTCTTGGAAAAGAAAGGTTTTTAAAAGGAAACAATTTTATGTCACCAATTCAAAAAAAAAAATTACTCACTTTTCCGCATAATAAATAAAGAGTATTTTTGGGGCGTTACAACACGAACTCATAGTGGCAAAGATTCAATTTTTGTTGTAGTGGGTAGATTTTAAAAAATGGTTCGTTTTATACCTTGCAAAAAAATTGATGATGCTTGCCACATTACAGGGTTATTCTTCAAGGAAGTGGTACAACTACATGGCCTACCAAGGATCATAGTGAGTGATAGGGACACCAAGTTCCTAAGTCACTTTTGGAGAACCATTTGGGGGAAGCTTGACACAAAGCTTCTCTTTTATACCACATGCCATCCTCAAACGGATGGGCAAACTGAAGTGGTAAATAGGACACTCTACCTTGTTGAGGGTTGTCCTAAAGAAGAACTTAAAGGTATGGCAAAAGTGCCTTATAGTGCCTTCTGTTGAAAGAATTTTCTTTCAGAGAGGTTTTCCCCCTCAACAAATCGTCCCTAGCAAGGTGCCAATTTGTTGAAAGGTTATTACTCTCATTTTT
>NW_017717008.1:0-965 GCF_001865875.1 Lupinus angustifolius
CATCTCGGCTTTGTTAGAATAAATTCTAATGGTGGTACAATGGTATTGAAGCAATCCCATATTACATAATTATTATGTACCTTTGAATACCATCTCGATTTTGTGGAATAAATTTCAACCATGGTTTAATGGTATTCTAATGTACAAAAGTGATGAACAGTTAGTTGTTAGAAACAAATAAAGAAAAAAAGAAAAAAAGAATAATAAATTTAAGTGACATTTATTTATTTACTCCCGTCCGGGTTCATTTTATTAACAAACCAAACTTCTTCCTTAAAGAAGATTGGTATTCAAGAATAAATAAATTGCGGAAAATAAATAAAAGTTAGTAAGTTAGTTTCATCACTTTTGTATATTAAAAGGTGTTTTCAACAAATATATTTATTGATAATACTTTACTATCCTACAATTTACACCTCTTTCAAGATTCAATTGTAGTATAGTATAGGGTTATGTCGAACCACAAGGAATTGCCTAATAGAATGAATCATATGAATATGTTAACACACAAATAATGAGTTAAACATATTTTGGTGGTTTTGTTGTCTTGCATATAAAGAATTTAACAAGAAACACAAACTACATATTAACAAATTCTTGAGGAGACAAGATCATTTTGAATAAGGAAAATATTTCTCAACTTCTTATGAGTTTGAACTACTTAGACAAGTTCTTATGTTTTAGGAGTCATAAGGTGGTATGATGGTGAAGAGGGCGGTCGTAAGGAATGGAGTGCAGGAGGTTGCGGGTTCGAGTCCCACCATCAACATAAATGGGAGTTAGAAGGGTGGTTCGAGTCTCACCCACAACAAAATACTAACATATTAACAACTAACATACTAACAATTGCCGATCATATGAATGTTTTACTTTGATTAACTCCAAACACCAAGTTCTAAAATCCTCCTTTTAGTGTATGCCCAAAAATGGTAGAATGTAATCACTTATATTTATTACTAAACAAT
>NW_017717009.1:0-1042 GCF_001865875.1 Lupinus angustifolius
TGAAAATGTGAGAGATATATGAATTTGATGCCCCTTTGCTCGAATGGAATGTGCCATATTTATAGAAATTCTTATGGGCCGCTGAGCAGCTTGTCAGCCCCGCTAAGCCACTCACCAAACCCTTCAGCATGGGTTTGGTCCCTTGATCAAGAAACTTTGTCACCTTCTTATGCTTGACTCATCAAAGCTAGTTGTGAGCTATGAAACCAGCTATTGTGAGCTACTATAGAAAGCCTATGGTGGGCTACTTGAGGTGAGGTCCTTGGTGACTTCATGGTTTGTTTGTTGGCTAAGTCAAGTCTGGGTGCACACCACTTAGCAGACCTGTTGCACCGCTAAGCTGCTTGTTCAGCAGCTTTGACCGTGCTGATTGTGACGTGGCCTGGTGCTCGCTGATCTGGTCAGGAGTCTGGTTCTCCGCTAAGCTGCTTGGTTGGACCGCTAAGCTGCTTGTTCAGCAGCTCGGGCATGTGCGAAGCCTGTGTCTGACTGTGTCAAGCTGAGTTCTAACTATGGCAAGACTAGTCTGGTGCTAGGATGAGCAGCCAAGCAGGTCCGCTTAGCTACTTGCTTGAGCAGCTTGGTCCAGGTCAGGCTAGTGTCCAGGTCAGCATAGCGTGGCTTGGTCCACGCTTAGCTGCCTCGTTGAACACCTTGGTTTTTGACTTCTTTTTCTTTTTGACCATGAGTCTTTTTTCTCTTCTTTTCTTCTTTCTAAAGCTTAAAAAATACATAAAAAAGAAATACAGACACAAATATACAAGATTGTGATATTTTATACAAAATGTATTGTTTGAAGTTGGTTTTTCTCAATTATTCTTGAGATAAGTGCCATAAAAGTGTATGAAATTTAGGTATGTTTGGCACTTATCAAACTCCCCCCAACTTAAAACTTTGTTTCTCCTCAAACAAAAGGTGAATATTATCCGAAATCAATTTGGCTAAAAATAATAATGATGATCAACATGATTTCAAATGTATAAGCATGTCAAAAATAGATTTCAATGAGATTTTTCATGATTTGTGAATTTTGACACATAAT
>NW_017717009.1:1050-2151 GCF_001865875.1 Lupinus angustifolius
AAATCAATGCTTTTGCTTATCAAAATTGTGTAACAATTTACCTAAGCAAATATTTTTCTAACCAAAAAGTGTTTCTTTGCACACAAGTTCAAAGTTGGAACTTTTGAAGGGTAAGTGTTTCACTCAAATTTTCAAGCATTTGTTTGTAGTAATTTGAACTTGTTTTTCATCTCACCTATTCTCTTAAATTGCATAATTAATCAAATATCACCAAGGTCTTTATTTTTGTTGTAATGAGGTTTGGATAATGGTTTTTCTTGATTTTTCAAGGCTAAGTTTAAAAAGAGAGCATTTTTGAAAAAATTTCAATGGAATACTTTTACTCTTCTTTTTTTCCATTATTTTTCCCAACCTCTTTAACTTTTTGAACCTTGGCTTCTATTTTTCTCAATCTCTTTTTGTTTTCTTCATTTGTAAAGAGTTTGAGTTTTTCTGTCTTTTAGGAAGCAAAGTCCACCAATTTTCCCCCAAACTTAATCCTTTCAAACTATTCTTTAAAATTTAATGCTCTCTTAGAACATTGTTTTCAATTCGGTTTCATGGGATAGTTTGAAATTTTTTATTTCATTTGTTTTGGCTCAAAGGGGCTTTACAAAGGATGTTCATAATTTGGTTTGCAATTTTTTGGCCTTTGGTTCAACTAATCAAAGAACATGCCTTGATCATTTCTTATCATTTTTATGCAATTAAGAGATTTAAAGACTCAAACAAGTTTAATTAGACAAATCAAATGTTGATTTTCACTTTGTTTATCTCATGTGTTTGGCTTACTTCCTTATTTGGTTTGGATTCACACTTTTTTATTTGAAAAATGTTTGCAAAGATCTTGTTACATAAAATTGAATTTCAATTTGCAAAAATTTCAAGTTATGACATTATTTGACTTTTTTCACCATAGCTACCATATATCTCATTCTTCTCAATCAAAGCTTAATTTAAAGTATGCTTAACATTTTCTAACCTGTGATCATGCTTCGAAAATTTTGTTTTAGCCATTTTGTTTTCGGTTTTGAAATTTTTTTGAGTATTTTGGACAATCAAATTTACTTTTTACATTTTTACACAATCTAAACAAGAAAAAAAAAATAAATTACATCAAGT
>NW_017717010.1:0-626 GCF_001865875.1 Lupinus angustifolius
GAATTAATTGATACATTCTGTACTTGTGCTATACTGAATGATACTCTGATATAAAATCTTTAAGCTCTGTTATTCGTTTCATTATCGGTTAACTGTTGTGCAATTAATCGTATCTGTTTAAGCTTACTGTTTCTGTTTTAATCGATTAAGTCTAGTGCGTTAATCGATTATCTTCATTCTTTTAATCGATTAAATTGGGGTGATTTAGCATTAAGTGTTGAGTTTCGAAAAGCAGATATTCTAATCGCTACACCTATTCAACCCCCCCTTCTAGGTGTATCGTAACCACTGATACCTAACAAGTGGTATCAGAGCTAGTACGAAGTGCTAGCTCAACCGCGTATTCGTGATCCTAAGGGAAAAAGAATGGGTTCTTCAAACCCGTTTAGTGGTGATGGTTCATCCATTAATTGACCACCTATATTAAGTGGTGAAGGGTATGCCTACTGGAAAGTCCGCATGCAAATTTTTATTGAAGCCATAGACTCGGATATTTGGGAATCCGTAGTCAACGGCCCTTTTGTTTCACAACATCTTGTGGACGATGAACCTAAACACAAGCCTAAAAGTCTATGGACCGATGATGAGCGCAAAAGGGTCCGACATAACCTGCGCGCCAAAAATAT
>NW_017717011.1:0-275 GCF_001865875.1 Lupinus angustifolius
GGTACTTAGATAGTGGGTGTTCGAGACATATGACAGGTGACAGATCAAACTTCCTGGATCTCTCACTTAAAGGAAAAGGATACGTCACGTATGGAGACAACAACAAAGGAAAGATTCTTGGCACTGGAACAGTTGGTAACTCATCTCAAACTCTAACTGAAAATGTCCTGTATGCTGAAGGATTAGAACATAACCTTTTGAGTATAAGCCAACTCTATGACAAAGGTAATCGTGTATCTTTCGATTCTGATTGTTGTATTATTCGTGACATTTTA
>NW_017717012.1:0-609 GCF_001865875.1 Lupinus angustifolius
ATGTACAAAAAGGTGATTGCGTTCATGAATTTGTTGAAACTTCTAAACAGTTAGCAGATATTTTTACCAAGCCCCTTCCCAGGGATACTTTCTATGTTCTAAGGAGAGAACTTGGAATTCTTGATGAACAATATCTTGATTAAAAATTGTTTAGTTGTTTGCATTATTGTCTTGCCTCTATATGCCTATATGTCTCGTGTTTAAATGATATATGTTGAAATGCAAAAATATGTCTCTTGATTAACTCTTGTTGTGATTATAAATGTTTCGATTAATCTGTTAAAATGCATGCATGAGTCCTAAAAAGTTGAAACCGTTCTGCTGCCTGAAAATCACTTTTTATCGTGTTTAATCGATTAAACACTTGGTGTTAATCGATTACCTGGGCATCAGCTTTTGAAAATCAAATTTTACATGGGTTTAATCGATTAAACCTACCCGTTAATCGATTAAAACCAGTATTTTAAAGGCAGACAACATCTCGGTTTTACACTTTTTCCGGCACTTTCTCCACCTCTTTTATGCATTGAGTCTCTGAATCAGTAATTCAACTAATCCAAGTGCACTAAGGTAGGAAAAACCTCATCCTAACCCTCTCAAACCATCAAG
>NW_017717013.1:0-345 GCF_001865875.1 Lupinus angustifolius
CATGGTTTTGATGAGGACAACTTGTGTTAATAAGAGCTTGAAGATCATCAACAAATCAACATGCTTAAGTCTTTTGATTGGTACTAGGCTTAGACTAGAAACTAGTTTAAGTTGAGTCTAAGGCTTAGGTCACCTAATACATGTCTCATATGCATAAATCTTTAAATCATTTCATCTTTGAGATATGTCATTTATAATATGTTCATTCATCACATAAATACATCTATATGTGCATTCTAGGCATACACTAAGTGTTAAACATGTATGAATTAAGTGCATAACGTATTTGAGTTTTTGTATTTAAAAATACATATGAAAATATGTTGTTAATCGATTAAGGCATAC
>NW_017717014.1:0-4751 GCF_001865875.1 Lupinus angustifolius
TCTTTCTTTATTGCATTTAATCGGTTAACTTGTATAGTAGAATTAATTGTTATATTCTGTATATTTTCTATACTGTTAATACTCTGATAAAATTGTAAGCTCTGTGTATTCATTTCATTATCGGTTAATTGTCGTGCAAGTAACTGAATCTGCCTAAGCTTATTGGTTTCTGTTTTAATCGATTAGGTCTAGTGCGTTAATCGATTATCTTCATTCTTTTAATTGATTAAATTGAGGTGATTCAGCATTAAGTGTTGAGTTTCGAAAAGCGGATATTCTAACCGCTACACCTATTCAACCCCCCCCCTTCTAGGTGTATCGTAACCATTGATACCTAACAGATATAGAGTTTTGCCTATTGGTGATTTAAATGCAGTTCTATAGGCCTAGAGAGTATCATCAATTTTTTGTGGCTAGTCTTTTCTTGAAGCAGAGACTTTTTTTTTCCCAAATTCTTTTTAACTCTCTGTTTGATACCTCTGTTTGGCCATTGATTTGAGGGTGATATGGTGATGCTACCTTGTGTTTAACATTATAAAATTCTAAGGTTCTTTTTAATTGGGAATTTATGAAATGAGATCCCCCATCACTTATCAATACTCTTAGTGTGCCGAAACGAGTAAAAATATTCTTTTTCAAAAATTTTACCACAGTTTTCGCATCTGCTTTGGGTGTTGCTAATGCTTCCACCCAGCGGGAAACATAGTCAACAACCACCAAGATATATTTATTTGAAAAAGACGATGGCAAAGGTCCCATAAAGTCAATGCCCCAACAATCAAAATTTTCTATTTCTATACTATTTTCTAAAGGCATTTCACTTTGTTTCCCAAGTCCCCCAGACCTTTGGCATGCATCACACATTTGGACATACAATTGGGCATCTTTATAAATAGTTGGCCAAAAGAATCCAGATTGGAGTACTTTGGCCGCGGTTCAGTTCCCATTGTAATGTCCCCATAGGCCGAATTATGGCAGTGCCATAATATTTTATGGGCCTCATTTTCATCAACATATCGTCTAATAATATTATCGGTTCCTTCTTTGAATAAGTATGGTTCATCCCAGACATATTGATTCACTCTTTTGAGAAAAAATTTCTTTTGTTGATAATTATAATATTCAGGAATTATACTTGAGGCTTTATAGTTGGCCATATCAGCAAACCATGGTCTTGTTTGAAGTTGAAACAACTTTTCATCAGGAAAAGTTCCTGCTATTTCTTGTTCTCTTAACGCGACTTCTTTATTTACCAATCTTGACAAATGATCTGCCACTTGGTTTTCTTTACCACTTTTGTCGCGGATTTCTAAGTCAAATTCCTACAAAAGCAACACCCATCTAATCAATCGTGGCTTGGAGTCGGGTTTCTTTAGAAGATATTTGATTGCGGTATGGTTAGTATAGATAATTGTTTTTGCCCCAATAAAATAGCTTCTAAATTTTTCCAATGCATACACTATTGCTAGTAGTTCTTTTTCGGTTGTAGCATAACTGATTTGTGCTTCATTTAGAACTTTACTAGCATAATGTATTGCATGAAAAACCCGTTCCTTTCTCTGTCCCAGAACTGCGCCAATTGCATAATCACTTGCATCACACATTAGCTCAAAAGGGGATTTCCAGTTTGGTGCAGTAATGACAGAAGCAGTTACCAAGCATAATTTTAATTGTTTGAATGCTTCTAAACAGGAATCATCAAAGTTAAAAACAAGATCTTTTAAGAGTAAATTGCACAAGGGCTTAGATGTTTTGGAGAAGTCTTTGATGAATCTACGATAAAATCTAGCATGTCCGAGAAAGCTTCTGATTCCTTTAACATTTGTTGGAGGAGGCAGCTTTTCGATCACTTCTATCTTAGCTTTATCAACTTCTAATCCTTTGGCTGAAATTTTGTGCCCGAGTACAATTCCTTCAGTGACCATGAAATGACATTTTTCCCAATTTAGAACCAAATTAGTCTGTTCGCATCTTTCCAAAATTGTCTCCAAAATTGACAAGCAAGCTTCAAAGGAGTCTCTGAATATGGAAAAATCATCCATGAAGACCTCGATGCATTTCTCTACCAAATCAGCGAAGATAGCCAACATGCATCTTTGAGAAGTTGCATGAGCATTACATAGTCCGAATGGCATTTCTCTGTATGCGTAAACACCAAATGGACATGTGAATGCCATTTTTTCTTGGTCCAATGGATCCACAATAATTTGATTGTATCTAGAGTACCCATCCAGGAAACAGTAGAAAGCTCTTCCGGCTAATCTTTTCAACATTTGATCCATGAAGGGCAAGGGAAAATGGTCTTTTCTTGTGGTGACATTAAGTTTGTGGTAATCAATGCAAACTGTCCAACCAGTAACATCTCTGGTTAGAATGATTTCATTGTTCTCATTTCGGATTACTGTCATTTCTCCTCTTTTCGGCACCACTTGGACTGGACTTACCCATTTGCTATCTGAAATGGGGTAAATCATGCCAGCTTCTAACATTTTCAGAATTTCTTTCCTCACCACTTCCTTAATTGTCAGATTAAGTCTCCTTTGTGGTTGAGCACAAGGTTTAGAATCATCTTCCATCATAATTTTGTGCCTGCAATATGATGGATTGATGCCTTTGAGATCTTTTAATGTCCATCTGAGTGCTGCTTGATGCTTTTTCAAGACTTGTATAAGTTTTTCTTCTTCCAATTTGGACAGCTTGCTATTGATAATTATAGGATTGTTGGCTTCTCCATTTAAGAAAACATATTTTAAATGAGACGACAACTCTTTCAATTCCAGTTTTGATTCTTTCTACGCTGGTCCACTTGGATTTTGGTAAAGAAACAATTCATCATACAAGTGTTTGATGATTTCTTCCTCCACTTTATTTTCTTGCATCTCCAAGGATTTGTCAGGTTGAGGGTGTTCTGCACAAATTTCTTCAACAACATCTAGTTGCAAACATTGCCCTTTATCCTTCGGATGATACATTGCATGGAAAATGTCAAACTCAAATTCGTCGTTAGCAACTCGGACTAATAATTTGCCATTTTCCAGGTCAATCCCAATTTTTGCAGTCCTCATAAAGGGTCTCTCTAGTATGAGTGGGATCTCCGCATCATCAGAAATGTCAATGACCACAAAATCAACTAGGATGAAGAATTTGTCCACTTTGACCAAAACATCCTCTACAACCCCTTTAGGATATTTAATGGATCTATCTGCTAGTTGCAAGGATATCCTTGTAGGTTTTAATTGTATTACTCCAATTCTTTTCATCATTGACAGCGGCATCAAACTCATGCTGGCTACAAGATCAATGAGAGCTTTGCCTACGGACACATTTCCAATAGTGACAGGAATGATCACATTGTCTGGGTCTTTTGATTTATGAGGAATGTTTGCTTGAAGAACAGCTCTACAAGTAGCATTGAGTGAAACAACTTCCTTTTTCCTGATAACTCCATATTTTGGATAATAGTTCTTTCGTGAACTTGGAGTAAATTGGCATTTGCTCCAAGGCCTCAGCAAATGGGATGTTGATTTGCAGAGTTTTGAATATTTCCATGAATCTTGCGAACTGTTCTTCTTTCTTTGCTTTTAATGGAGCTACCGGGTAGGGTATTTTTTTTCTGTACTAGTGGGTGTTGTTTATCTTCTCTTCTTACTTCACTAATCTTCTTTTCTTTTTCTTCTTATTTATTGTCTTTTTCTTGTTCATTTTTATTTTGTTCTTCTAATCCCTCGTTTTGTTTTTCAACTCCACCTACTATCATCCCACTTCGAGTTGTAATACTTTCACAATATTCTGACTTGACCATATAAGTTCTTGTCAAGTTGTTGATTTGTTCTTTTATTTTACTGAGAGCATCACTAGTGTTCTGCTGATGGTTGATAGTGGTTTGCATGAACTGGTTGAGAAGTTTCTCCAGTTCGTCATGATAAGTGTGAGTTGATTGGAAGGCATAGACATTCTAGTTGTTTTCACAATCATTACACCAAAAACTTGCTCTGTTGGTTTGCTCTATTTGTTTAGGCAGATTTTGCAGATTTTGATGGACCAAATTGAGCTTGAGTTGAAATTCTTTGATGAATTGCTCAATTTCTTGCTGTAAATCAACATGTTGGTCCATTTCTGAAAATTTGAGATCAAAACGAACCGTTTTGTCTATTTTCAAAAGAAAAGAGATTAGTATCTAAAGAAAACATAATTTATGTTTTTCGTGTACAAATTCAAAATGATTTGTACAAAAGCACAAATAAATTTATGCACAAGTATTTGATGAATGACATAAATATGAAATGTTCTATTATTTAAGCAATTCCCCGGTAACGGAGCCAATTTGTTGAAAGAAGTTTTTTCTAGAGAGGCTTTCCCCCTCAACAAATCGTCCCTCGCAAGGTGCAAATTTGTTGAAAGGTTATTACTCTCATTTTTTGTTGTGTTATTTTTTATTTGATTAAGTAAGTGAATTCGGTTTTATTCTTTGTTCACCATCTCGGCTTTGTTGAAATAAATTCCAACGCCGATATCATGGTTTCAAGAATATTTCAGTTACAACTTACTTCTCAATTATCATGTTCATCTCGACTTTGTTAAAATAAACTCTAACGTCGATACAATGGTATCGAAGCAATCCCTTATTACATAATTATTAAGTACCTTTAAATACCATCTTAGTTTTGTTGAATAAATTCAAACACCGGTTTAATGGTATGCTAATGTACAAAAGTGATGAATAGTTAGTTGTTAGAAACAAATAAATAAAT
>NW_017717015.1:0-5467 GCF_001865875.1 Lupinus angustifolius
TCAACAAATAAATTTATTGATAACACTTTACTATTTTACAATTTACACCTCTTTCAAGATTCAATTGTAGTATAGTATATGGTTATCTCGAACCACAAGGAATTGCGGAATTGCCTAATAGAATGAATCATAAGAATATGTCAATGCACAAATAATGAGTTAAACATATTTTGGTGGTTTTTTATTGTTTTGCATATAAACAATTTAACAAGAAACATAAACTACATATTAACAAATTCTTGATGAGACTAGATCATATTGAATAAGGAAAATATTTCTTAACTTCTTATGAGTTTGAATTACTTAGACAAGTTCTTATGTTTTACTTTGATTAACGCAAACACCAAGTTCTAAAATCCTCCTTTTAGTGTGTGTCCTAATATTGTAGAATGATAATCACTTATATTTATTAATAAACAATATAAAGTCGATAAAGAGATTAGGTTGTCACAATATTAAATCCTCCTTGGCTACTATAATATTGAAGTAGTAATGAAATTTTAATTTATAAGTGAATAAGAAATATGTATTAGGTTAAATTAGAAGAATTTAAACCCACACACTTAATAGAAATCGCAATTTTTAGTTGTCATGATAGGGAGGTATTAAATAGTGATCTAGAAGTAAATTAAATGTGATTATCAAATTTTATAAGAGATTAATTATAATATGGAAATGCAATAACAATCATACTCTAAATTAAAATAATATTTTAAAGTTGTTATTTATTTTTCAAAACTTATGTGATACTTCAGTTCTTATTCATTTATACTAATATATAAAGTGAAAACATGATTAAGAGGCAAATGAGTAATTGAATATGTGCAATTTTTATATTCCAATTTTGCACTCTTTAAAACAATGTTCATATTTAAAGCATATATTTAGTGTGTTTGATCTATATATTTATTTCTAAATTAAAAAGTTAAGTTTAGATTCATCTTTTAAGTAACTTAGAAAGTTGACACTTTTGTAAGAATTTATAACATATAAAGATTATATACTTAATCTTGACCAAACAATATGAGTGCAGGTTGACGAGCACAATAGTGTTGGTCAACATGCTAGTGTTAATACATACTAATCATTGATATGAAAAATTGAGAATTATTAAAAAATAGTATTGAAATTAAATAAAACATGTGATAATTTAGAATGCGATATTTTCATTTTTATGTTATGTAATATTATAAGAATCTAATAAAACTTATAATAAATTAATACTTCTTAACTATGAACAGAAAATTATAAAATTTGTCATATATATATATATATATTAATGCATATTAAATTATCTATCTAATTATATTTCTTCAAATATTTGGAAGCTAGAACCTTGACACTTTTATAAGAATTTCTAGTATATATAGATTGAATACTTAATCTTGGCCAAACAATATGAATGTGGGTTAATGAACATGGTAGTGTCGATCAACACATTAGTGTTAATAAATACTAATCGTTGATTCGAAATATTGTGAATTATTAAAAAAAATAGTATTCAAACTAAATAAAACATGTGATAATTTAAAATGTGATATTTTCATTTTTATGTTAGGTAATATTATAAGTTTCGAATAAAACTTATAACAAATTAATACTTCTTAACTATGAAAAAATAGAAAATTTTAAAATTTGTTATCTATCAATATCTATATATATATATATGCGGATACTTATTAAGTCATGTATATAATTATATTTCTTCAAATATTCGGAAGAGAAAAAGTTAACGCATTTGTAAGAATTTCTAGCATATAAAAATTGTACACATAATTTTGTCCAAGCAATATGAGTATGAGTTAAGAAACACAGTAGTATCGGTCAATATACTAGTTGTTAATAAATCCTAATCATTGATTCAAAAATTAAAGGATTATTAAAAATTTTATTCAAATTAAATAAAACATGTGATATTTTAATGTTATGTAGTATTATAAGTTTCTAATTAAAATTATAATAAACTAATACTTCTTAACTATGAAAAAATAGAAAATTAGAAAATTTGTCATATCTATACTTATTAAGTTATCTATCTAATTATTTTTCTTCAAATATTTGGAAGGGAATCCACCTGCCCTATGACCAAAAACTAACAATGACCCTTGCGACGAGACACAGATATTCCTCATGCTCCTCATGCTGTGGTTCCCTCCGGTTCAGTCCCGGGTTGGGTTAGGGGAAAATCCAAGGGATTGCCTTCGTGGATCCAAATGCGCTCACAAGGCGCAAAATAAGAATAAGACCAATAGAGACATACTACATAATTACTGTCCCAAATATGTTCAGCCATTTATAAACAAATTAATTTTGTCAAAGACTTTAATATCACGCCATTATAAGTGTAAAGTTTATTGCTTTTTAGCACAATTATATAAATCATGATTTTAAATATTGAGTGTGCGGTAGAAATTATATGCTCGAGTCTAAATGTCAAAGCTAATTGCGACTTGTTTTGTTAATAACTCAAAGAATTAATAAACTCAAAGAATTGATATTCATGGAATTGAGTTCTTAGATAGACATGAAATTTAGGAAATTAAAGTATTGATAGATTATGTGACTTGTTGAATAGCAAAATTTAATCTCAATGCATTTTATCGTTTTAATCTTGGTTTTATTTTCTAGTTGTTTAATTGTTTGACATCAAAACCAATTTTAAAAACATTAGTTTAGAACCATAATTATTATGTATATTTTAATAAGCAAATCTATATGAATAGGATAACTGTTGATGATTTTTGAGACAATTCGACTGAATATTTTATTGGTAATTTGAGGGTTAGCAAATATATAATTTATATAATAACTTAATAACACATATAGACATTTTTTTGAAAACTAACTAAAAAATTGTTCATAATTTATCTCTTATGGAGACAATGTAGATTTTCTAGTCCCCTCTTTCAATTTTTTTACTTTTTACATGTTTTTCTTACCAACGGAGGAGATTTGTTTTTTTTTTTTAAATGTAAGTTGTTACCTTTATATATTTTTACAAGACAAATTATATGTTGTTTGTAGACAAATATTTGAACTTTTGACGTAGGCAAGTTATAGAAGTATGATGTTACGTTATCCAATAATTATTTGGTTCTATATTTTATACAAATTTTCCTGACTAAATTAAACATTATATGACTGGCTATCAGTTAAACTTAATTCAAAGTAATACCATTTAACTTAATATAAATTAAGTACACAACGATATTGGAAATCGGTTGTCATTATTATTCATATAATTGAATTTATTAAGCCACTCTACCTTCCAGGACAAGTCCTTAACTAAAACAATTCTACTTAAAAATGAAATTTGGTAGAAGGACATGTGCATTTGCAAACTCCACCTTCACACAGAGGAAGGCATTCTGAGCTGCATCTAGGAGTTCCAATACAGTCAGTGTTTTGCTTGCATTCTATTGCTTGAGGGCCTATTGGAGTAGCTTGTGTAATCATATCTGAAAAATGTTATAATATTAGTTCAAAGAGGGAACTAAAAATAATATTCTTCAAACAAAATACCTTTCTAGCATACAAAAGCAAATTAAAACATTGTTCCTAAACATAATTCAAGCAAGTGTAATGTAATATATGGATTGTTTTAATAGCTTGTTTTTAAATTATAATATTCATAAAAATGTATTCAGTCTTGTCCAAGTTACACAACTAGAAGGAATGCAGAATACCTGATGTAACAAAAAACAAGACCGCAAAGACAGCCAGTTGAAATGATTGTTTCGTCATTATAACTCAATGTTTTCTCTGCCTATGATGCTTTATGAGAGAGGGTTGCACAATTTTCCTTGTGTTTGATTTAGATGAGAAGGAATGGTGTACACAAAATTTATATAAAAAGTACTACAAAACTATGAGGGACAAATGATGAATTTAAATCCTAATTAATATATGAAAAATCATCCACCGATTTATAAAAATTTATTTAAATCATATTTTAAATTATCCAATTCATCTATATCCAAATTAATGGATGAATTTCAATCCATTTATGTCTCCATTTTGATGGATTTGCATGGATAAATATTCAACCTATGGATTTGCATGGATTAAATCTAAAACATGAAATTTCCTTAAAATTGATAGCTAAAATGTTGAGTAAGTTTTTAAAAGTACTATTGGAGTAAGTAAATCCTATCTCTGAATTTATTAGAACTAAAAACACTTTTAAAAGAAATAATTCTTTCAAAAACCAATATTTCAATAAAATATTTTTTAAAATCATCTCTTCCTTTTAAATTCGTTTTAAACTTTAAAAAAAAAATATTTTTTACAAATTTGCATAAGTATGTGACATTTACGTTTTATGTGTATAGTTTTTAATAGATGCTTATATATGTTATGTACTTAATAACAAACTTTTAATATTATGTATTGTAAGATCATTTTTTTATAAAATGATACACATGAAATTAATTACATATTAGAAGAGAAGTGTTGAATATCTATATTGTCATTATATTAATTCTCTTATTTATTGTTCTAATCTTCCCTAAATTTCCAACCATATCATTACATGCATCCTTACAACATATACTTGGAAAAATCATGGTAATTTCTATAAATAAATAAAAAGAACATTGAGGTAGTTCAATTAAATTAATTTCAATGAGAAAAAGCAAATCTATTTCATGGGAAATAAGTATAATGTATCTTTTTATAAGAAAAAAATTAAAATTTATCTTGTAATATGTGTATTTGTTTTTAATTTTTCCATGCTTATGTTACTAAGTTACTTTTTGTTTCATGTTATTTTTTTATTTATAAGTTTTTGAATATTTGATATTCAATTCAATGAGAAAGAGTATTAAAATTTTATTTTATATATTAATGGAATTGAGTGCATGTAACACTAAACTAGTACTAGATAGACTAGTGTTCTTATAATTGATCTTAATTTAATAATAAAAAGTGAGAGTGAGAAATACTACAAGAATGTAAGAGTGGGGATAGTGAATGAAAAGGAAAAATAATATTTTTGAATGTTTGTTTTTTTTATGGATTTGATATCCATTGTATAAAATGAATGAATTCAAATTCATCTATTACTAAAATCATCTATTTGATTATATCTATTTAAATTTATTAGCTCTAATGAATGAATTTGAATGAATTTTATTTTCTTGGAATTGAACGAGTTATGAATTATGGATAATTTTTTCACATCTAATATAAATACATTTTTAAAGAGGTTGATAGTAAATTTACATTGCTGATTTAAATTAAGTTTTGTATATTATTAGAATATCATTCAACACTCAAATATTTCTTTTATTTAAGAGTATCTAATAACTAATACACAAATTATAAATGTTGTGATAAAAGTCTAAATCATTAAATATTATTCATCTTATTCATTCAATACTGAACATCTCATCAAATACTATTCAAAATTAGAGATGACAAAAAAAACTCATCTAGTGGTGACTAACAAAAATACTCATAACTAGTA
>NW_017717016.1:0-3475 GCF_001865875.1 Lupinus angustifolius
TTTAATTTTAGCTATTAAAAAAATATGATTTAATTATGAAAAAGTTATACTTTTTGGGGAAATTACAAAAGTCAGATAACCATGATTTATTTATGTTAATTATTTTAGATTATATTTTTTGGCACATGGAATAGAAAAGAATTCTTCCATAACGGAATTAGTTTAGTGAAAAAGAAATTAGTTTAATTGGGTTGACATCTGCTTTTCCGCTTTTTTACTAGTCTGTGTACCATCAATTCTCATTAGTTGAAAAACATTATTCAAATTAAGACTATAATTATTAAATATTTTTCTACCCAATCACACCTCGTGACACATGGAATGACACAAACTAGTGAGCAAGGATTTTTTCTTTGAACAATCTACTTATATGTTGAAACATTAATCAAATTACCATTTTTAATGATATAATATTGAAATTAAAATGGTAATCTCGAAGTAAATTAAATGCCATTACAAAATTTTATATGACATTAATATGAAAATGCAATAATTATCATATTTTAAAAATTATATTTTTTCAAGCTTATGTGAATCTTTAATTCTTATTCATGTCAATTACTACTAATTGTTAATTTGATAAAAGTAAGGATTATTGTCACTACCCATTTTCATCAGCACGAGAGGAATAATGCAAATAAATGTAATGAAATCATCATAAATGATTTTTTATAGGGAAAACATGAAAAATCAACTTAAATAATAGTGACTAATCTTCTGGAAAACAAAAATTAAGTTTGGGAGTCAGTTACGGATGATGAATGTCTTAGCCACATCATATCACCCGTTATAAAAAATGGTACCTAGATCCATCATGTGAATATTCATTCAAAATATTAATTTTAGCTTCACATTATTACATTTAAAAAGATCGAAAACTTTTTTTTAATTTTTTTGTCTCTCACAAGGGAGTAACATGCTCCTACGTTCTCTAGATGTAATAGAGATATCAAGACTACATAGTTATTCTGAAAAATGATTGGTTGATTTTTTTTAATTTAAAGTAACAAATAAAGTGGCTCAATGAGGTCGTAGGACGTTAGAGAAGCAACCTCACATTGTGTTTAATTTTTTATTCAAAATAAAAAAAATAAAGTAGCACGATGATGCATAGGCTTTTAGAGGATAGATATCTCACCTTTTGTTTCATTTTTTTATTAAAAATTAACAAGTTAAGGTAGTCTAACGAGGCACTAGGACTTTAGAAGAACTACCTCACATTGTGTTTAAATTATTATTAAAAAATAAAAAAAAAGTGATAAGATAAAGTAATGCGACGAGACACTATGCCTTTAGAGGAGCTACCTACATTGTGTTTATTTTTTTTATATTAAAAATGTGGCAAGATAAAGTAGCCTGATGAGTGTTGTTAAAGAAGAACAAGATATGTTAAACCAATTCAAGTGAAAAATAAGAAAGTAAAAAGTTACAACAACCTTGATACACAAACTAGGATCAAGACACCACAATTTGAATCAAATTTAGAAGAGTATCGTAAGCAAGATCTTAGTTTAATCCAATCAATTATCTTATTGAAGTTAAGTCAATAATCGTATACTTTAAGAGTTATATTTTGATTAAATCAATAACTTTATACCAAAATCAATAACTCTTAAAAACAACTCTTTGGAATATTCTCTTTGTCCACACACCTTATAAAAACGAATGGAGAAAAATGATTTAACCGTATATTTTGCTGAGTTTTCCAAACTCCACATCCAAGAATCGTCTACTTCCAACGTAACCTACACGAATGAGACTGAATCAGATTGTAAAGGTTCACCCTCAATGCTTCCTAACAGTCAAATAATGATATTCTACAATGCAACAACGACAACCATTTATCATTTCTCCAAAATCTTGACTTAGCTACCAAGAATGTTTTATTAAGAGACAGGGAATAGAGTCTAGGAAATAATTGTTTCAAAATTTTCAGACCACACCAAAAATGTTCCCAAAATAAAGTTGACCTTCCATCTTCAGGGAATTTAAATGGGTTCCACCAACCCCTTTGGTGGTGATGGCGCATACATTAACCACCCTCCTGTATTCAGTGGTGAGGATTACGCATACTAGAAAGTCCAAATGAAGATCTTCATAGAGGCTATTGATTCAGATATTTGGGAATCCGTAATCAGTGGCCCTTTCGTCCCACTTCACTTAGTGGATGGTGAACCGAAAGAAAAGCCCAAAAGCTTATGGACCGATGAGGAGCGCAAGAAGGTACAGTTCAACCTTCGCGCCAAAAATATAATTACCTCGGCCCTATCTTACGATGAATTCTTTCGAGTGTCTCAATGTCAAAGTGCCAAGGAAATGTGGAAACTTTACAAGTGACTCACGAGGAGGGCACTAGCGAGGTCAAGTGCGCCAGGCTAAATGCGCTGACACATGAATACAAATTATATTGTATGTTACCGAGTGAATCGATTGGCGACATGCAAAAACGATTCACTCACATTATTAATCATCTTATTGCTCTGGATAAAATGTTTACCAAAGGAGAACTCACTAATAAAGTTTTACGCTGTCTTAATAGGGGATGGCAACCTAAAGTGACAGCAATCATGGAGTCCAAGGATCTAGATTCCATGCCTTTGGCAACACTGTTCGGAAAGCTCCAAGAGCATGAGATGGAGCGCTTCACTGGCCATGAATGTGGTAAGCCGGGTCACATGAAGTTCCAGTGCCCCACTTACTTGAAGAAAGTTGATTCAGAGAAGAGCACTCCCCAGGACTTCAAATCGAAAAAGGCATACATTGTTTGGGATGTACCAGAGAAAGAAATAACATCAAGCACCTCAGATGAAGAGGAGACTGCAAAGATGTGCCTAATGACAATAACAGATGAGGCTTACAGATCAGGTAGTAAAGATGCTACATATGAGGTATATTCTAACACATCATCCTCTTCTTCTAATTCTCCCTCATATGATGTTTTATATCATGCTTATGTTGAGATGCATGAAGAGCTTAAAAAATTAGCAAAAATTAGTGCTGATAGAAAAAGAATAATTTTGCTAAATGACCAGAAAATAGCTCAATTACAAGATGAATTAGATGAACTAAAATTGGAAAATGAAACTTTATATCTAATTTTTTCTTGTACTTCATGCGATTGGTCCAAAAATAATTTATGTCAAACAACTACTTGTGAGTCTTGCGAGGACTTGAAAAACGAGAATTTTAAACTAAATGAAAAACTCGCAAAACCAATTAGACACTCTGCTTAGTAAAACGAGAAACGTTCGTGACCACATTGGATTAGGGTATGATCCCCCATCCCATAGAAATAGACCATATAGGAGACCTCTAACTCGCTCATATAAAAAGTCTAATAAGAAAAGTATAGTTCCTACATGTTTCTACTGTGGCACACATGGCCACACCTCTCATTCCTGTTACATCAGGAGATATGGGATATCTAGTGGTGTTTACGCTTGGGGTAAGAAAGAGAGATAACTCCCTTGTTACT
>NW_017717017.1:0-712 GCF_001865875.1 Lupinus angustifolius
CAACATAATTTGGGTACCTGAAACTAGCAGGTGATCTATTTTGCAGGTATGTCTTCGAACACATGGGTAAGACTGGTATCTTGATAACGGCTGTTCGAGACATATGACTGGAGACAAGTCAAAATTCCTAGACTTGTCATTAAAAGAAAAGGGATTCATCACCTGTGGAGACAATAACAAAGGAAGAATCTTAGGCACCAGGAAGATTCGCAACTCAACTCACGCTATAATCGAGAATGTTCTATACGTAGAAGGTTTGGAACATAATCTGTTGAGCATAATCCAACTATGCGACAAACGTAACCGCGTGTCATTTGATTCTAATTGTTATATCATTCGTGATGTATTATCTAATAATGTTAAATATGTCAGATATCGTCTAAATAATATTTATATGGTTAATCTGGAGGATGTCACTTCCTTGTTTTCAAAATGTTTTATTTCAAAAGAAGATGACATCTGACTTTGGCATAGACGTGTCACTCACATTCATGTCAAGCATTTAGAAAACTGAATATTGCTCATCTTCATGCATTCAGGTGCAAATGTTTTATTTTAAATAATGGAAAAAGATCTTTAGGAAAATTTGACTCGAAGGCTGATGAAGGCATATTCTTAGGGTATTCATTACATAGTAAGGCATTTCATGTGTTCAATAAATATACCATGCAAGTAGAAGAATCTATTCATGTTCATTTTGACGAATCTTCTC
>NW_017717018.1:0-1240 GCF_001865875.1 Lupinus angustifolius
AGAGCCAAAGACCATCGATGAAGCCATCGAGGATGTACACTAGGGTATAGCTATGCAAGAAGAGCTAAACAAGTTTGAGCAAAATAATGTGTGGGACTTGGTCCCCACACCAAAAGATCATCCTATAATTGGTACTAGATGGGTCTTTCGTAATAAGCTAGATGAATCTGGCTTAATAAATAAAAAGGCTCGCTTAGTGGCCAAAGGCTATAACCAGGAGGAGGGCATCAATTATGATGAGACCTATGCTCCTGTAGCCAGACTTGAGGCCATTAGGATGCTCTTGTCTTTTGCATCAATCATGAACTTTAAGCTATTCCAAATGGATATTAAGAGTGCATTTTTAAGTGGTTATATTCAAGAGGAGGTGTACGTAGACCAACCACCAGGGTTTGAAAACTTCAAATACCCGAACCATGTGTATAAACTCAAGAAGGCCCTCTATGGCCTAAAACAGGCTCCCAGAGCATGATATGATAGATTGAGTTCGTTCCTACTTGAAAAAGGGTTCGAAAGAGACTAGGTCGACACCACTCTATTTATCCGTAGATTAGATAATCATGTTTTACTTGTACAAATATATGTTGATGATATTATCTTCGGATCTACTAATGACATCCTTTGTAAGGAATTTTCTGAGTTGATGCAGGGGGAGTTTGAGATATCAATGATGGGTGAGCTGACTTTCTTCCTTCGGCTTTAAATTAAAAAAATGGAAAGTATCATCTTCATTCATCAATCGAAGTATTACAAACAATTATTAAAGAAGTTTGATATGGAGCAATGTAAAGACGCATGTAAACCTATGGCATCCGCATGTTATCTTAAGAAAGATGGAAAGGGAAAAGCGATTGAGGTAACTAAATATCATGGGATTATCGGCTCCTTATTGTACTTAACTACTAGCCGCCCTGATATTATGTTTAGCTTTTGTATGTGTGCTAGATTTCAAGCTTTTCTAGAAGAACCACATTATATTGTTGTAACATGTATCATGAGATATTTAAAAGGAACTATAAATATGGGATTATGGTATCCTAGGGATGCCTCCTTATCCTTGGTAGGTTACTCTGATTTTGACTTCGCTGGGTGTAAGTTGGATCGAAAAAGCACTACTGGGACTTGTCACCTATTAGGCAGTTCCTTAGTTGCATGGCATAGTAAAAAGCAAGCATGCGTTGCTTTGTCCACCGCTGAGGCAGAATACATTGACGCTGACGTGTGTTGCGCTCAAATCCTT
>NW_017717019.1:0-445 GCF_001865875.1 Lupinus angustifolius
CCAAGCATATTGAAATAATGCATCATTTTTTGCATGATCATGTTCAAAAAGGTGATTGTATATTAGAATTTGTGGAAACATCTAAGCATTTAGCAGATATTTTCACCAAGCCCCTCTCACGAGATACCTTCTATCTTCTTCGAAGAGAACTAGGAATCCTTGATGAAAAATATCTTCATTGGGCTTATGTAATTGCCTTGCATGACTTATTTGCCTTGTATGCTTTAAAATGAAAACATGTTGAATGCTAAATATTCCTTGCATGATTCCATGATTCTATGTATAAAAGTCTTATATATAAATGTGATTGCTTAAAACTGATTTAATAAAGACTCTAAAATTCCTGCGTGCTTTTAAAAACATCCAAAACGATGTATCTAATGCATTTAATCGATTAAGGCCATAAGTTAATCGATTACCTAGGTAAACTTTTTAAAACCTAGCA
>NW_017717020.1:0-1825 GCF_001865875.1 Lupinus angustifolius
CCTTTTCTCTCAAATCTCAGAGGAACAAGTCCAACATCATCCCTAAGCTCTAACCTAGCCCAAAGGGAATCATCCCACTCCATTTCCACTCCATAAACCGACTTCTTCATCTTCAATTTCCAAGAAATTCGTTTTCCCCAAATTCAAAACCCTACACTAGGTTTCCCTCAATCCCTCCATTGAACCTTCATCACGGTTCAGTTTCAATAGTAATGGAGAGAGGACGTGCTAAGAGAATCAAGACAACCGCCCAACGTCCACCGCGTGCCCCAATAGCCGTGCCATCTCAACAAGTCATGCAGGACCACGGGGACCTATACTATTCACTGATTCTGCAAGAAACCCGATTGCTCAAATTTCAGGGGAGGAAACCAACATACATTCGGTTTGCAAATTTGACTTGGCTAGCGAAAAAAAACTTCGACTTTTCGCATGGTTTGCAAGCTCAAGAGGTTGTCTCCTTCTTGGAATTAAAAGGTAACATTTACCCTGCTCTAGTTAGGGAGTATTATGCCAACTTTAGATACAAAGATGAGAAGTATTGGTCAATGATTGATGGAAAACTGTTTGAGATTAATGAAGATATTTTTATGAATGTGGGTGGTTTATCCTATACTGGTGCTAGTTTAAGTGATTGTGGTTGGGCAGAAAATAACTCTTTTGATGTTGTTGAAATGTATAAGTCTTGTTTGCATAGATCACAGTTATATGTTCAGGGTGAATTGACTAAAGCTGGGTCGTTGTCCGTGAGGATGATCAAGATGATAATCAAGAGCCATTTGCTGCTACTCAGGGGGAGTCTTCAGAACATGCATCACATGAACCTCCTTTTGGACAAGCCTACTTGGATGCTATGGAAAAACGTCTCAACAATAGGATGGATCTCCACTTTCAGTCTCTGAAGGACTCATATCATACAGACCTGGAGAATTTTGAGGAGCGCTAGAATGCTTATATTGACAACCACTACCAATCTTTGAAGAACTATGTTCAGACCACTGTTGACTCACAAACTAGAAGGTTGTGTGCTAAGTTCAACAAGCTGAGTACCTTCATCAAGGGTGTTAGTAGCTCGACGATTCCTGATAACCAAAACCCTCCATCTCATACTTTGTTAGGAGCCCTTAGAGTCTTAGTTTTATCCTTCCTAGCTAATGGACTTTGTTGTTCCTTGTTCCCTCTTGAGAACTTATCTTTTATTTTGTGCTTTTCCTCTTATTATGGATTGTAATAACTCTAAAACTTCTGCTGAATTACTGCTTTAAAATTTGACATTGCTTTACAATGATTTCGAATTATCTTGTTCATGCTTGAATACTAATTATGTTGGAAATGGTATACTCCTTTGTTTAAATGGATCTTGATCATGTTTGGTGTATGTGTCAATATTGAATGATTATGCCTACTGCAAACTGCTCAAATATGTCAAATGCTTAATCATTCCATGCTTAATTTGAATAAACATAGCCTTTCATGCCATTAAAACTATTATGTTGTTTTTTGTGGTCCATTTAATCGATTAAGACCTTTTGTTAATCGATAAAATGTTGTATAAATGTGCATTTGTTCAAGATCCTTACAACTGGTTGATTGATTACATGCTCAAAATTAATTGATTAATTACAGTCTATTATAACTATAATAACTCTTCTAACTTTTGACTAGAATTGCTTGTTGTGTTATATGTATTTTGCAGGTTGTGTAATAGTTTTTGCAGGTTGTTGTATATAACTTCCGTAACATGATTTCTCACCTAAGGGGGAGAAAATGCGCTTCAACTTTGTATCTTTGAAAGACAACCATTAACAACCATTATGCAAACTCA
>NW_017717021.1:0-1533 GCF_001865875.1 Lupinus angustifolius
TGGACATACAATTGGGCATCTTTATAAATAGTTGGGCAAAAGAATCCAGATTGGAGTAGTTTGGCCGCGATTCTATTCCCATTGTAATGTCCCCCAAAGGCCGAATTATGGCAGTGCCATAATATTTTCTGGGCCTCATTTTCATCAACACATCGTCTAATAATATTATCGATTCATTCTTTAAATAAGTGCGGTTCATCCCAGACATATTGATTCACTCTTTTGAGAAAAAATTTAATAATTAAAATGTTCAGGAATTATACTTGAGGCTTTATAGTATGCCATATCAGCAAACCATGGTCTTGTTTGAAGTTGAAACAGCTTTTCATCAGGAAAGGTTTCTGCTATTTCTTGTTGTCTTAACGCGACTTCTTTATTTACCAATCTTGACAAATGATCTGCCACTTGGTTTTCTTTACCACTTTTGTCGCGGATTTCTAAGTCAAATTCCTGCAAAAGCAACACCCATCTAATCAATCGTGGCTTGAAGTCGGGTTTCTTTAGAAGATATTTGATTGTGGCATGGTTAGTATAGATAATTGTTTTTGCCCCAATCAAATAGCTTCTAAATTTTTCCAATGCAAACACTATTGCTAGTAGTTCTTTTTCGGTTGTAGCATAATTGATTTGTGCTTCATTTAGAACTTCACTAGCATAACGTATTGCATGAAGAACCCATTCCTTTCTCTGTCCCAGAACTGCACTAATTGCATAATCACTTGCATCACACATTAGTTCAAAAGGGGATTTCCAGTTTGGTGCCGTAATGACAGAAGCAGTTACCAAGCATAATTTTAATTGTTTGAATGCTTCTAGACAGGAATCATCAAAGTTAAAAACAAAATCTTGTAAAAGTAAATTGCACAAGGGCTTAGCTCTTTTGGAGAAGTCTTTGATGAATCTACGATAGAATACAGCATGTCCAAGAAAGCTTCTGATTCCTTTAGCTTTAACATTTGTTGGAGGAGGCAGCTTTTCGATCACTTCTATCTTAGCTTTATCAACTTCTAATCCTTTGGTTGAAATTTTAGTGCCCGAGTACAATTCCTTCATTGACCATGAAATGACATTTTTCCCAATTTAGAACCAAATTAGTTTGTTCGCATCTTTCCAAAACTGTCTCCAAATTTGTCAAGCAAGCTTCAAAGGAGTCTCCGAATACTGAAAAATCATCCATGAAGACCTCGATGCAGGAGCATTACATTGTCCGAATGGCATTTCTCTGTATGCGTAAACACCAAATGGACATGTGAATGCCGTCTTTTCTTGGTCCAGTGGATACACAACAATTTGATTGTATCCAGAGTACCCTTCCAGGAAACAGTAGAAAGCTCTTCCGGCTAATCCTTCCAATATTTGATCCATGAAGGGCAAGGGAAAATGGTCTTTTCTTGTGGCGGCATTAAGTTTGCGGTAATCAATGCAAACTAGTCCAACCAGTAACATCTCTAGTTGGAATTATTTCATTGTTCTCATTTCGGATTACCATCATTCCTCGTCTTTTCGGCACCACTTGGACTGGACTTACCCATT
>NW_017717022.1:0-2832 GCF_001865875.1 Lupinus angustifolius
TAGCATGATGAGGCATAGGCTTTTAGAGGAGCTATCTCACCTTGTGTTTAATTTTTTTTTATTAAAAATTAACAAGTTAAGGTAGTCTGACGAGGCACTAGGACTTTAGAAGAGCTACCTCACATTGTGTTTAAATTATTATTAAAAAATTAAAAAAAAGTGATAAGATAAAGTAATGAGACGAGACACTATGCCTTTAGAGGAGCTACCTCACATTGTGTTTATTTTTTTTATATTAAAAATGTGACAAGATAAAGTAGCCCAATGAGTGCTGCTAAAGAAGAACAAGGGGTGTTAAACCAATTCAAGTGACAAATAAGAAAGTAAAAAGTTACAAAAACCTTGATATACAAACTAGGATCAAGGCACCACCATTTGAATCAAATTTAGAAGAGTATCGTAACCAAGATATTAGGTTAATCCAATCAATTATCTTATTGAAGTTAAGTCAATAATCGTATACATAAGATTTATATTTTGATTAAATTAATAACTGTATACCAAAATCAATACATCTTAAAAACAACTCTTTGGAATATTCTCTATGTTCACACACCTTATAAAAACGAATGGAGATAAAATGAATGAGACTGAATCAGATTGTAAAGGTTTACCCTCGATGCTTTCTAATAGTCAAATAATGATATTCTACAATGCAACAACGACAACCATTTATCATTTCTCCAAAATCTTGACTTAGCTACCAATAATGTTTTATTAAGAGACGTAGAATACAGTCTAGGAAATAATTGTTTCAAACTTTTCAGACCACACCAATAATGTTCCCAAAATAAAATTGACCTTTCATCTTCAAGTTCCTTCCAAGTATAAGGCTCAAATAGATTCCTTTCCTAACCCAACACTTAATCACCCTTCCGTAAATCCTACCACCAAATTGAGGACGAGTTGTTGGCATTAACCAACGTACCTTGCCCATACTTGGAATTAAGCATGGACACCCATAATGAACCAGATTCAGCCAACCTCCTCCACTTCCTTTTATTCAGTAGTGATTCATTAACTAAATCCAGCCTTTTCACCCTCTACCCCCTCTTAATTTTCTACTTGCACACATCATCCGAAGAAACCTAATCTATACATTTTTTTTACTCTTTTGTTTCCCCAAAGAAAGCTTCTTTGGATACTTTCAATTTTACTGATCACCTTCTTGGGACTTTGTACAAAGATAACATATAAATTTGAATATTAGACAACCAAATTTAGGAACACTAATCTCCCACCAAATGAAATATGTCTGCATTTCCATCCTACTATTCCTTTCCTAATTGAGTTAATCACAACATTTAGAAACACTAATCTCCCACCAAATGAAATATGTCTGCATTTACATCCTACTATTCCTTTCCTAATTGAGTCAATCACAACATTTGAAGTAGCATATCTTCTCGGATTTGCTCCTACCTATATCCCCAAAGAAGTGAAATGAATAATCTATTTCTTCCATAATAGGTAATTTGATGTCGTTGAGACAAAATTGTTTAGGACTCCAATTCCCACCAAGAAACACTTTTGATAGTTTACCTTCAAACCTGAAGCTAGTTCGAAGATATGCTACGTCAACATTTTCTACGTCAACATTTTGACTTCCAATTTTGAACCCCTCATACAAACATTGGTGAATAGAACTTCAAACCAACCCCACAAAACCTTATGCTTCCGTTAAAAAAAGGAACAGAGTTTATGCTACCGTTAAAAAAGGAATGGAGCCGTGGGGTCCCCTTGATGAATACATGTATGTGGATATTGAAAATTGGAAAGAAATGTAACACCGTGAATTTTCTGTGTATGTTTTATTAATTATTTATTTTAATAACGATTAATTTTAGAAATTAATCGATATTGTATTAGACTAAACCGTAGTTGAGTGTTAGTCTTTTTTTGTGATTTCCTATTTTGTGGTAAATTTTCGAAATTCTCTGTGACGGAAAGTTTTTGAGCTATTGCCGGGCCCGAATTCGGCCCAATAACGTGTTTTTGAGTTTCGTAACTCAGAATCGAATTCTAATTGCGCCATTGGCTACGAAATATTATTTAGAGTCAAGATAGACATCAAGTTTGTCCATAAAGCATTTCAAAATATTTTTCACTCCGAATTCTGTGATTCGAAGTTCTAACCATAAACTGAAGTCGGAAGATTTTTAATATCCGACCGACTATTAGCCAAAAATAATCGAGCATGGTTTATTCGCGAATGTTTCTCTGAAAAGGTCGCATCACTTTCATGTAAGAGGCTTGCTTGTGGAACAAGCAAAAGTATATATTCTCTTACACAAAATCCCTAAAATCACTCACATATCTCTTACACAAACTACTTTTTGAAAAACCATTGACTTTTTTCCCCCAAATCTGATTTCTCTCTTTAAGGAGCCAAACCCTAGCTAAGAGAATACCTTGGCATTTCAAACTCTTTCTTCTCTTTGCATTCTCTAAGAACTCTCAAGGTAGTTCTTCATGGCTTTTCATTTTGATTTCTTCATCTCTTAACATCTAACCATTAGATGTTTATGAAATTTTAGTATGATGTTTATATGCATGTTATGAACATCTTCAACCGTTGAAATGTTCTAAATATCTTCCTAACTCTTTTTATGTTTAAAACTCTGAATAGATGTTTTCTTGAACTTAGCAAGTAATTTTGAAACCATGAACTCTTTGTGTACATGGGGCCGTTTTTAATGTTTAAAAAGTTGTATGTTTGTTGGTATTTGAACATGGTTAAAGATGATGGTTGTTGTTGAAATGAACCTTTAAGGATTTTTCCTAACCATGCAAAGTTTGGACTTTTCCACTTGTTTTTGGCTTGAAAAACCA
>NW_017717023.1:0-4151 GCF_001865875.1 Lupinus angustifolius
GGAACTCAAGAAACAATTAAAAGATATGATGAGTAAGCAATTCATCAGTACGAGTGTGTCACCGTGGGGTGCTCCAATATTACTTGTGAAGAAAAAGGATGGGAGCATGAGATTGTGTGTGGACTACAGACCACTGAACAAAGTAACTATTAAGAGTAAGTACCCACTTCCTCGGGTTGATGATTTAATGGATCACTTAAGAGGAGCTGCAATCTTTTCTAAGATTGACTTAAGGTCTAGATATCAAAAAATTTGAGTTAAGAAGGAAGATGTGCCGAAAACAGCTTTTCGTACTCGATATGGACATTATGAATATTTAGTGATATCCTTCGGAGATACAAATGCTCATGTAGTGTTCATGGATTTATGAACATGATTTTTTGGCCATTCTTAGATAGATTCATTGTCGTGTTTATTGATGACATCTTGATATACTCTAAGACCAAGGAAGAACATGCCAAACACTTGAGAACTGTATTGAGGATGTTAAAAGAGAGACAACTATATGCTAAACTTTCAAAGAGTGAGTTCTGGTTAGAAGAAGTACAGTTTCTTGGTCATGTGATTGCTCGAGATGGAATTGTTGTTGATCCAGCAAAAGTGGATGCAATTTTACAATGGGAAAGACTTCAAACAATCATTGAAATCAAGATTTTTCACGGGCTAGCTGGATACTATAGGAGGTGTATAGAAGGTTTTTCTAAGATTGCGTTACCTTTGACCAAGTTAACCCGAAAGAACCAAGCTTTCGAATGGTCAACTCAGTGCGAAAATAGTTTCCAAGATTTGAAACAGAGATTGACTTCTTCTCCAATGTTGATTCTTCTATATTTGAACGATACATTTGAGGTATACTGTGATGCTTATAAACAAGGTTTTGGGTGTGTCATGATGCAAAATAGGAAGGTATTAGCTTACACATCTCGACAGTTGAGACCTCATGAAGAGAACTATTCTACACAAGAATTAGAGTTGGCAGTAGTTGTTTTTCCCTTGAAGATTTGGAGACACCATCTGTATGGATCAAGATTCGAAGTATTCAGCGATTACAAGAGTTTGAAATACTTGTTTGATAAAAAAGAGTTGAACATGAGACAACGTCGATGGATTGAATTTATGAAGGATTATGATTTTGAATTACAATATCACCCAGGAAAAGCAAATGTGGTAGCATATGCTCTAAATCGAAAATCCTTACATTTATCAGCCATGATGGTAAGGGAGTTCAAGTTATTAGAAGCTTTTAGATATATGAATCTAGTTCACCACATCAAGGAAGGTAAAATGGTTTTGGGAATCATGAGAATCACCAACAAATTTCTAGATCAGATCAAAGAATTACAAAAGATCAACCGAGAAATTCAAATTAAAAAATCACTCATGGAACGAGGGAAAAACTCAGAGATTCAACAGGGAAAAGACGGGATTATTAGATTCCAATGAAGAATCTATATTCCTCATAATGAAGAACCGGGACATATGATTTTAGAAGAAGCTCATAAAAGTAAGTAGAATTTTCATCCAGGAACTACCAAGATGTACCGAGATCTGAAGAAGACGTTCTGGTGGCCAAGATTGAAGAAAGATGTAACTAATTATAAGATGGCCTTTTTGACATCCAGAAAGCAAAAATTGAACATCAATGACCCGGGGGAGAGTTACAACCCTTAAGCATCCCTGAGTGGAAATGGCATAGTATATTCATGGATTTTGTCTCAAGATTGCCAAATACTTCCGCATGTCATGACTTAATATGGGTAATGGTAGATAGACTAACAAAATCAGCCCACTTCATCCCATTCAATGTCAAGTACCCTTTGGAAAAATTGACTCAGATCTACCTCAAAGAAATTGTGATACTCAATGGAATATCTATGAGCATAGTATCTGACCAAGATCCGAGATTCACTTCAGGCTTTCGGAAGAGTCTTCACAAAGCTTTTGGATCAAGGTTAAGAATGAGCTCAGCTTATCATCCTCAAACATATGGACAAACAAAGAGAACAATTTAGTCCCTAGAAGATTTGTCGAGAGCATGTGTTTTGCAACAAGGAAGTTGGGATAAACTTCTTCCGTTGATTGAATTCACATACAATAATAGCTATCACTCCAGTATTGGTATTCCACCTTATGAAGCTCTATATGGAAGGAAATGTTGAACACCATTATGTTGGAATGAAGTTGGAGATGAAATGGTGTTAGGACCAGAGTTGATGCAGGAAACCGCAGATAAAGTGAAAATGATAAGGTATAAACTCAGAGCAACACAAAGTCGTTAGAAGAGTTATCATGATAAGCGTAGAAAACCTTTAGAATTTAGTGAAGGTGATCATGTGTTTTTGAGGGTAAGACCAGTTACGGGGATTGGTAGAGTAATGAAGACAAGAAAGTTGACCCCGTGATTCATTGGACCCTATCAAGTTATCGAAAGGATTAGACCTGTTGCCTATAGGATAACTTTGCCTCCATCCTATCCAACCTTCACGACGTGTTCCACATGTCTCGACTCAAGAAATACATATTGGATCCATCTCACGTGATTGAGCTAGATCACCTTTCTTTAAGAGAGAATCTTACTTTCGAAGCTACACTTGTGCGAATCGTAGACAGAAAATTAAAACAACTTCGAGGAAGAGAAATTCCTTTAGTAAAGGTCATATGGGATAAAAACCAAGAAGAAGATGTCACGTGGGATCTAGAAAGTAAGATGAGAGCATCTTATCCAAATCTTTTCGGTAAGTAGATCGTGCCTAAATTTTGAGGACGAAATTTCTAAAAAGGATGGGAGAAATGTAACATCCCTCCTTTCAGCTTCTTGCTTAGGTAGACATAGGACTATATATATATATGTGTGTGTGTGTGTGTGTGTGCTTATATATATTTAATAGTTGTTTTGAAATAAGAGTTATTAGAATAAGAAATAACTTACTTGGATAACAAGTAATTGCGTGTAGAGTTTTGTTAAGAAGTAGTAACTAGAGAGTTTCTTTACGCAGATAAAAGTATATTAGTTCTTAATATATAATTAAGATTAGAAGTGGGTTTAGAATGAGAAAATAAGTTAGTCTAGTTTAGCTTCAAAGCTGTCCAAGTTTGAAGTATAACCGTTGTGGGGTAAATGCATAGTCTTAGAATTTTAATTAGAGGTGGTCTAAGTGACCACCTAACGTATTATATTTTATAATAAGTTACTAATATTGGTTTTTGAGGATAGAAAGTTATTATCTTAGTGTTGTGCTATGATAAATAACTTAGTTAACAAGTCACCAGAAAAAGTGTCAGTTATAGTGCACCTTTGTTGCCGAGAGTGCCTGTAATCTTTTCTATCAGTTCTTTGAGCACTTGAACTATCATCTATACTCACCTAGACATTGTCTAAGGTTGTATTAATATGTCTTAGAGTACAAAAAAACACATCCATACATTACACCAATTGCCCAAACCGAATTCATCTACATGTGCCATACCATACATGTAAAATTTTGCTAAATTACCAAATCCTTGTTTAAGCCCTAATGACACCTAACCCAAAAATATCTTTCTCCACTAACTCATCCCCGTCACCTATATATATATATAGCCTTGGGGAGGGGGCTGAATTCATTTCCATCTTCACACTCCCTCACCAACACTCAAACACTCCAATAAACCCATCTTCTCCACTCTTCCTTCCTTGCGTCAGCACTAGGTGGGAGAAGATGAAGACTTCTTGTTATCCACCAAATCTTGTATGCAAATCATTCAATCTCTTCTCCAAGGTATCTAGTTCACTTCCATAGCTTTTAATCTACACTTTCTTATAGTTTTATTAACTAGACTCTTCATTAAGGTTCCATGAACTAAAAGTGGCGCAACTATGTTTTCTAGTATAGAGTTTGCTTAGAATCCTTTGTATGTTGGAAATATTCTGTGTGCAGGTCTCTTTGTCCCAAGAATTTCTTGGGTTAAAGGATTCTAAACCCAATCACCTCCTTGTGTTGTTGTTAGATCATAAAGGTTGTTGTAGGTGTCGTTGTGATTGTTCTAGAATTGTTTAGGATTGAAAAACCCTTGAATGTGCTATAGAATTTGTTTAGCACTCTATACTCATGATTGGGAACTCATTCCAAAGGTTGATATCGAAAATTTTGAAGGCTAGGAAGCCATGCAAA
>NW_017717024.1:0-4782 GCF_001865875.1 Lupinus angustifolius
AACACGAAAAACAGTCCCTAAATTTCAATCAAAACTATCCAATTTTTGACGATATGCTAGCCTATGTTTCAAATTAATTTAGGATCTATAAATTCTGAGTTTTATGAGCCTAAATCTATAGTAGTATTCTGTTTCTTTTTAAAGGTATCATGACCGAATTATACATAGTTTTTCAACTGGAAATCCTTTATGGCTAAAAAACCGAGTAAGACCTTCAGGACTCCAAAACTATTTGGTAATGTCTCGAATACCTAAAGTTTGACCTCAAATGTTATATTCCTAATGTTTAGGTACTGAGGGTATGAGTTTCTAATCCTCTTATGAAATTATATCATGTTTTTGAAAGCCTGAAAACAAAGGGGGGTTAATTACCTCGCCTAGAAAACCTAAACCGAAACTTTTAACTCCTACATGTTGAAAACATATTAGAGCCTATTATTGAGACCTAATGTGTCAAGCACAATTCTTCCCTATGTGTTTTAGTGTGTATCTCAAGATAATAATTTTTCTGAGATTTTTCTGAAGCGAATCTGAGCCTCCTAAGTCAAATTCTGAGTTTTTAACCAACAATGTCTCTGAAAATGTTTTCGTACCTGATCAAGATCTTAGTTATATCCCAATTAAATATTTGGGTATGTTCTAATGTCTAGAGCCTCATTAAGGTGTTTTCCTTTACAATCTGAATAAACTTAGTGATAACAAAATTAATTGTTTACGACCTAATCAGGTACTCAACACTCGGGCAATCAACAACAAAGGAACATTAAATTCAGTAAGGTTAAAGGTATGGAGAGAAGTGTCTTTATATCGGATCTTAGAAATGATGCCAAAGATATTCGTGCATCTCTAAGCTAGGCCATATATGAATATAGTCGAATACTATTTCTGTAGCCGCGAACAATTGAGTAGCGAGACTTAGTTGTTCGTAAATTGATTTAATCTTAAACTATAATTGATATGTTTGACTGAAGTGGTCGAATGAATTTGAATGTTTCTGTCTGATGATATAAATGATTATTATGACTGAAAATTGATTATGAGAGTACTGATTTAACTGAATATTCTATTGAAACTTTGAACTGTGAACTATCGTTGAGTTGACTATTGAACTGTCATCAAGCATTTTCATGATAGCATATTGACATCCTTGATGGAACTTAAATAATGAAAGACTTTGCTTATGAAATATTTGACAAAGGCTGAAGGGGAAATGTTTTTCTAAATTGTATCGGAACTGGCATATTTTTATAGTTAATAGAAAATCCTTTTGATCAGTAAGCTAGTGACTTAGAACTTGAAGAAAATGTCATAGTTAAGTTTCAACGAAAAATGTTTTGTTATTACCCTAAAAAAAAGCTTTCCCTTGATTCTTATTTTTAAAAGAACGAAAAGCTATACTTTGTATCAATCAAAAGATTCATGTCACTATGTTTACTGTTTGTAACATAGTCTGCAGGAAGATACAACACTGAGATTGTGTTGAGAACCCAGAGGGGTACCTTGTCTGTGTGACTTGGTTGAGGGGACACTGTGGGTGAAGATTGATTTTTCAGGAATATGGTAGCTCCCTTGAGCCGATAGAACTCTTCGTAGTAACTACAACAACCTCTGACACCCACTTGAAGGTATCATGTTCAGGATGATGCATCGGTTATCTTTGTCGAACCGGTGGGTATTGCGGCGCTATTGAGTGCTTGATAGTTATATGCCTTTTGGTTACCAATGGTTGTCACGATGTTGTACTCGTCCTACTCGCTTCCTATGAACAACAAATGGCTGGTCGGGCTCGACCAGTCGGTACCATTATTGTTGATGTACTATTAGAGGCCCAATTAGGAGACGTTTTCTCCAGGCGCTCATCCACAAAAGAATTGGTCTTATCAGATTAAAGAGTGCATTAATCATTACATCATGCTCATACGTATGGTTAAATTTTCATATTAATACCTTTATGATCAGTTTTAAGTTATGACCTTATTAATTGTTGATCATTTATCTTATATAGATATACTTACTCTCCAATCTCACATTACAGGTAGTGATGGACTCTGAGGCCTCTTTTGTGTTTCCTCCCTGTCGAGTAGAGATCACACCACTCCCACCGAGGAAGGTTGAGGTGGATCGGTTTAGGGTGGTGTTTAGGGGAGAGATAGAAATCAGGTGTTCATACTCAGATAGGCAGAGAGTGATACTCCCCCGCCGCTCTATCGTTCTAGTGGTTTATATCATGCACATACCAGACAGTTATGAGTTACGATGCATACCTCCTCTTGCTACTTCCATGTATATTCCTTCTCATACTGCTCCTCTTGACTTATCTTCTGGATCCTATCATGCCCATACAAGTAGGGTTGCGCCATTTTGGTGTACACCCAGAGCCTTGGTGAGACGGTTTGCTGGGGGACCACTTGTGACCCCGGCTAGTCGTATTGAGACGACTCGGGGAGTTCAAACTTGTCGAAGTATTCGATGTCTTTCTTTACATGAGAGTCATACAGATTCACCCATTATTGCCATGAGAGAGAATTTGGGGTTTACTCTCCGATCCTCTTCTCACGAGGTAGGTGAGAGAATTTAGGATGACGGGGCTGATATTTGTGTCTCGGTAAGGAGGGTCTGTCTATCTCCTTCACCACCATATTCCCCCGCGCCAGCCGAACCTATGGTCAAGGATGATGTCATATATATTTTCCCGTTATGATGAGGATCCAGAGGAAGACCGTGAGGAGGATAGTTTTGAGGGACAATAGCATGAGGAAGTTGGGTTGAGATTTTGACGGTCCGTTTGTGCATGGTATGGTCATGTAGTTTTCTTTTGGTGTAGTGGTTATGACCTTAGTGTACACCCAGCTATAAGATCTTTTGCGTGTGTATAGCTATGTGTATATATATATATATATATATCCTATTATGTTGGAATGTATATGTGGATGGCATGACTTGGATGGTGTACTCTTTCTTGGACTATGACGTTTGCTTTTGAACTGATGATATGTATGTATATAAACATATGTTATGGTTATTACGTTACGTATTGTTATTTAGTTTAAGTGGTGAGTTCTGAGAGAACCATATATTCATATGTTATAAAACAAAAAAAATCTTATACATTATTTTAGCAAAAGAAAAATATAATTAACCAAGATCGTAAACGCGGTCTTGTATGTAATTGTTTTAACGTTAGGAAAATGGTGTTATACCGACACTGCCCATTTTGCCATCTATACTATCAAGAGTAAGAAGACCTTTGACATCATTTCCAAACAAATGCTTGAAATAATTAGTGTTGCCTTTAGCAATATCTTTCTCCTCTACATGCGAGACTCAATCAATCAAAATCCCCAATTTCTACTTCCTCATTCTTCTACCGTTAATACAAGAATGAAAGTAACCTAAATTTTCACCCCTTCCTTTAACTAAAGGTTTTTGATTTTTGGATTATGAGACTTTCCTTCATACTAGTTGTTTTCCACCACTCTACTAGCAATTTCTTCCTAACTGTGATCTTTGAGATTTTCTTTGAGTATGAAAGCTTTCCACCCCCTCACATTAGACACCACCCAAGAATCAGAAAGCAATTTTGAAAAAGGAACATGTCCTATTATCCGAGGTTTAGACTTCAGAAGAATAGACAATTGTCAAAATAGTATCTGTTAGGCATCCATTAGGAGCAGATCAGCAAGCAGGTAATCCGCTCTGAGGATAAGAGAAACATGTCCAACCTTCTCATTACACCCTAATTGTCAATACTAATTAGGAGAACAAGTGGTATTTCTATCCACAAAATCTTTAGAGGTTAACAAGCAAGGACACAATTGGATGGGTACAACACTCACTCCACAAAATCTTTATGAAAGCGAATATTGGGAAGATTTGAAGAGTGCAAAAAAATTAGTTCCAACACCTCATTTAGGTGGAGCCATGAGTTCTCAAATATAATTTTCTTCCTGACATGCCTAATATTCTAGATAGTTATGAACCAAAGAGACAACCACTATTGATTATTCTTGTTCTACATCCAAGTCATGTTCGTTATATTGAGAAGTTGGTCTTAACATCAAAATGGATAATTGAGTACAAATTTTGTCAACATAATAAGATTTTGAATAAAAAAAAATGGTTTATTGATTCATCCACCTCCCCAAATGTTATTTTAATAATAATAATGATGTTATTTTATGGACGAAGGAATTTTTCTTTCACTTCTAACAATATACTTATAATTTGAAATTTCAATCTCAATTGATTTTGAAATTTTAATTTATAAGTGAATAATAAATATATATTAGGTTAAATTAGATAAAATTAAACTCATACACTTAATAGAAATGGCAATTTTTTAATTGTTATGATATGGAGGCATTAAATGGTAATCTCGACGTAAATTAAATGGATTATCAAATTTTATATGACATTAGTATGGAAATGCAATAATAATCATACTATAAATTAAAATGATATCTTAAGATTGTTATTTATTTTTTCGAAACTTATGTGATACTTCAATTCTTATTCATCTATGCTAATATTTTAAGTCAAAACATGACTTAGGAGCAAATAAGTAATTGAACATGTGTAACTTTTATATTCCTATTTTGTCCTCTTTAAAATAAAGTTCACATTTAAAGCATATATTTAGTGTGTTTGATCTTTAATTTCATGTTCAATTTAATTCTATACATTTTCTTTAAAATTAAAAAGTTAAATTTAGACTTATCTTTTAACTAACTTAGAAAGGTGACACTTTTTTGTAAAAGTTTCTAGCATATAAAGACTGTACAC
>NW_017717025.1:0-516 GCF_001865875.1 Lupinus angustifolius
CAAAAGAAGAAATGTGTAAAGTATCACGCCTGGCGTGCTAAGAAAGGTACATTTCTTACTTTGGTCTATTTTGAGTTCAATTTAACTTCAGTACCTGGAAACACCTGGTGGTTAGACTCCGGTTCAACTTCTACAATCAGTGTTTCAATGCAGGGTTGCTTGAGCTACTGAAAGCCTAATTATGTTGAAAGATACATCTATATTAGGGATGGAAAATCGGTAGAAGTGGAAGCTATAGGGAATTTTAGGTTGTTGTTATGTACTGGTTTTTATTTGGATTTGAAAGACACTTTTGTTGTACCGTCTTTTAGACGGAATTTAATTTTTGTTTCTTATTTGGACAAATGTGGTTATTGTTGTTCATTTGGCAACAATTCGGTTCAATTGTCTTTAAATTCAAATGTTATTGGAACCGGTTCACTTATGTTGAATGACAACCTTTATATGTTGAATATCATAACTGATTATAGCGAAACCCTGAATGTGGAATCACGTGGTACTAAGCGTAAAATTGAT
>NW_017717026.1:0-459 GCF_001865875.1 Lupinus angustifolius
TAGTGCATATAGAGCTTCAGACGTCTTAGAATTGATACATACGGATATTTGTGGACCATTCCCTACGGCTTCCTGGAATGGTCAACAATACTTCATATCAATCATAGACGATTATTCTCATTATGCATACATTTTTTAATTCATGAAAAGTCTCAATCATTGGACGTGTTCAAAACCTTTAAGGCTGAAGTTGAAAATCAACTCAGCAAAAGGATTAAGCGCGTCAGATCTGACCGTTGTGGTGAATACTATGGTAGATATGACGATTTAGGTGAACAACGTCCAGGGCCTTTTGCCAAATACCTAGAGGAATGTGGTATAGTCCCACAGTACACCATGCCAAGATCACTTCGCATGAATGGTGTGTCTGAAAGACGAAACCGGACTCTTAAGGACATGGTAAGGAGTATGATTTGTCACTCTACCTTACTAGAGTCACTCTGGGGAGAGGCACTTAAG
>NW_017717027.1:0-254 GCF_001865875.1 Lupinus angustifolius
GATCCAAGTTTGAAATCCATATTTGAGACGGGTACAACCACGTTCTTTGAGGATATTGACTTTGACGGGGAAGATAAGGTTAGAAACTTTGTTTTAGAGGAAGAATCCGTATCTATTCCAGATGTGATTCATATGGTTGCTTTTGATGAAGTAAATTTGGAACCTCCACAAGACATAGCTGATGAAACCCTCCCTGCTCAAGGTGAGTTAGTAATTCATGAAGGACAAACTCAAAACCCTCAAGAACATGGACA
>NW_017717028.1:0-4919 GCF_001865875.1 Lupinus angustifolius
TCACATATAGGAGATCAGACCAATTAGAGATCATTGGATACTCTGACTCCAATTTTACGGGATGCCAAGATAGTAGGCGATCTACTTCGGGCTATGTTTATCTGTTGGCTGGTGGTGCAATTTCTTGGCGCTCTGCCAAGCAAACTCTTGTGGCATCATCCACCATGGTAGCTAAATATATAGCATGTTATGAGGCATCACATTAGTCATCATGGCTGAGAAATTTTGTCACTAGGCTGCGAATTGTGGAAAGAATTGAAAGACCACTAAAGTTATATTGTGACAATAGATCAGTCATGTTGTTCTCCAACAACAATAGGAGTTCAGCAAAGTCGACACACATCGACATTAAGTTCCTAGTTGTTAAGGAGAAAGTACAAAGTTGACAGATTTCTATAGAACATTTAGACACTAACTCCATGATTGCGGATCCTCTTACAAAAGCTATCACACCCAAGGTCTTTCATGAGCATACTGCTCACATGAATGTTCTGCAACCTGAGGATATTTTGGTTTAGTGGAAGTTAGAATGTGCACACCTTTTATTATGTTCTATGTCATATGAGTATTATGTTCTATGTAATATCAGTATTATGTATGGATACTTTGTATTCAAACTTCGATTGACTAATCATTCAGTTTGGTATTCTGTCTTTATACTTTGTACAATAAGGTTTTATGCAATTATTAAGGATCTCACTAAAGTTAAGTAGGACCAGTTGAAAATTGACATGTACAGATCACTGTCATTATACTTTGTACAATAAGGTTTTATGTTATTGTTAAGGATCTCACTAAAGTTAAGTAGGACCAGTTGAAAATTGACATGTACAGATCATATTCATGTGATTTTTATGCTACACATTTCATGTTGAATCTATGTCATTTAGTTGTGTCAATGTTGGTGATCATTGTTGAATTATTCATGATTGATATGGCGAAATTCATTGTGATTCGATATGGAGACAGGACTAATGGTCGGGATAATTTGGATATGCCTGAGTCATAATGGCAATATTTAAGCGCGCAATAAGGATAACACGTATGGAGAATCATATGTTTGACCAGTGGGAGATTGTTAGAATTTCTGACAATTTATGGGTCACAAATATAATTCTCTAATTGTGTTATGACCATTATGTAATTAGCCAAAATATAAAATGATCTTCAGTAATTAATTTGGTGGCTAAGGGCCTATGTGTCATGAAATAATAATAAGTGTAGATACCTTCAGGCAATTTCTGATTTGATGAAGGGACTGAATCAGAATTATTACAACTTAAGTTGTAACTGCTACGGGGTTACTTTTATGGGTTATGGTCCCCATTTGTAGAGCAACAGGTTTTCAAGTGTAGGGTTAAGGAGAATTAAGGTGGATGAGGATAGTGTTATCCATAAGGATAAGACACTATCAAGTCATCCATAAGGACAACCATAAGGCAAATCTCCTCATTAGCTTCACACTCTCTCAAGCTCTTGGCTTTCTCATTCCCCTCTAGAGAAGCATAAGGAAAACCATCAAGTGCTCTAACATCTGGAAGATCATCACACCCTTATACCTTCGAGATTCCAAATGGCTAATTGGGGTTTCTTCGATCTGGGTCATGGATGTACGGGCATAAACATTAGGTTATCGGAATGAAGTCATTATCATAAGGACTTCCGCATTCAATCTATGGATTATAGATGGAGAAATTCTCCAACATAAAGATTATTGCTTTTTAGCAAAATCATATAAATCATGATTTTAAATATTGAGTGTGTGGAAGAAATTATATGCTTGAGTCTAAATGTCAAAGCTTATTGCGACTTGTTTTGTTAATAACTCAAAGAATTGATATTTATGGATCTTTGAGTTCTTCCATAGACATGATATTTATTGATTTTGTGACTTGAATTATTTTGATATTTACATTGTTCACACGCACTATCGTCTTCCTTTTCACTATGAACCTGCAGATTAATACCGTGTGTAACGGGTTCGTGGTAAGCAAAGATGTTGTGATACAATTTAAAGGTGAATGGAGATATGGTTGGGAGGTTTGATTCACCTTTATTTTATTTCGTTTCAATGTATGTTTCTTACCATTTGATTCCATTTTAAATTATATTTTTGTTTTAAATTGTTGTTGTTGTCTTCAAGTTAGGGTTTACGTTTGGGAATTTCGTCTTAGTTTTGTATGAGCAGCGGGAGATGAGCCAAATGAGAGAAAGAGAGAGAATCGTTCAGGCAATGGAACCTTTTGCCAAAAGAATCAATGCTTTTATATTCTTGCCTCTTTTCTTTTAGAGAACAATTGAAGAAGATGAGTTAAAAATGAAATTAGAAAATAGTTGGAAACTAACTTCCAACAAAGAGCTTTAAAAGGAAAGAAAAATAACTAACTACCCTATTGTGGTTGGGCTTTGATAAACAACCGGCCAAAACTATAAAGAAAGAAAATAAAGAAATAAGGACTGAAAAGAAATAAAAAGAGGAGATCCAATAGAGGTAGCCATTGATGCTTGAGGTTGAAGGTACCATGGTTGTGAGAACCATTTAATGTAACACCGTGAATTTTCTGTGTATGTTTTATTAATTATTTATTTTAAAAACGATTAATTTTAAAAATTAATAGGTATTGAATTAGACTAAATATTAGTTAAGTGTTAGTCTTGTTTTGTGATTTCCTATTTTGTGGTAAAGTTTCATAATTTTCTGTGACAGAAAGTTTTTGAGCTGTTGTTGGGCCCAATTTCGCTCGAATTCGGCCCAATAACGTGTTTTTGAGTTCTGTATCTCGGAATCAAATTCTGATTGGGCCATTGGCTTTGAAATATTATTTCGAGTCAAGATAGACACCAAGTTTGTCCAGAGCGCATTTCAAATTATTTTTCACTCTAAATTCCGTGTTTCAAAGTCTAACCGTAAACTGAAATCTGGAGATTTTTTTTTCTGACCGGGTATTAACCGACAATACTCGGGAATGGTTTAATCGAGAATGTGTCATCGAAAAGGTCACATCATTTACCTACTAAATCTTATAGATTTCACTCATTAATGCCTTGATTTACTACCCAAAATCCCCTAAATCACTCAACAAATCCTCTCACTCCACCACCATTAGATACATCACCTATACTAGTCTAACTCTACTTACCTTGCATTAAATTTTATGATTTGATGAGGGTGAGGCTCTCCTATAAATACCCCACCCCATTCTCTCATTTTTACACTAAATTTCCTATACAAACTATGGTAGTCTTTTATTTTCTCTTCTTCATCTTCTTCTCATGCTTCATAGAAAGTTATGAGTTTTTATTATGTTATTCATAAAGTAGAGTTTATAGTTGTTCTTTAAGTATTATATGAAGGCATAACAAAAAGGGGATGATAATAAAATCCTATGAACCTTTATGTAGTTTTTTACCTTTATAAATCTTGAAATTTCTTCCGTGTTCTTAGATGGAAAAACTATATCTTTGGACAAGGTTAGATGATTTATTTGTTTGGAAATATTAGAAACTATTGTTAGTATTTGAATATGTTTTAATGTGATGATTTTAACATCAAAGGAACCTTTAATGTGTTTATGAAAAAGTTTGTATTTTATTCTTGAAAATTTATGATGTTGATGAGTTGTTGTTGAAAATGTTTCATTTTTAGAAAGTATTGTGTTTAAAAATGGTTTAGCATATTTTACTCTTTGATTTCCAAGTTAAAATAATGATTTGAGATAAAAGATGATTTAATAAAGTCAAGACTTCATAAACTTAAAGTGTTATAAAGTTTTGGATATTAAAGTNAAAGTCTTACATTAGGATTTATTTTTATGACTATGAAATTAACACTTACTAACCCTTGAGGTTCCCTTAATTAGGAGGTGTTAAGATGTTCATAAAAAATTGTCGTATTTATTTTAGTTTACTTACTTTAAAGTGGTAAGAATAACTAAAAGATGTTTTGTGTAAAATATTAAATTAAGAGTCATTCTTTTTCATGACTATGAAATTAACACTTACTAACCCTTGAGGTTTTTTCCTAAAAATTAGGAGGTGTTAAGATGTTCGTGAAAATTTGTTTTAGTAGTATACTTGAAATAATGAGATTTACCTAAAATTCTTGACTTTATAAAGTTAAAGTGTTATGAAGTCTTAGATGGTAAAATAATTTAAAAATGTTGAATCTTAATTAAGTGAACTTAGTTTAAAATGGTAAGATTTACTTAAAAATTATTGATTTAAAAGTATTGATTTTGTTTAAATTGACTTACTTTAAAAATGGCAAGTCTAGCTTAATGATTTTATTTTAAAAGGTTAGTTTTAGTAAAAATGTTTTACTTACAAAAAATAAGATTTATGAACTGTCGAAAAAATGTAATGAAGTGGGAATGCATGTCTAGAAAGGTTCTGTCTAAGGAAAGACTTGGTATTTAAGGTTGTCTTTATGACCCACCTCTCTTTTCTGGGAACTAGCCTGGTGTATATCCATCGATTACGACATAATTCCGATATAAGTTTTATTGAAAATCTTGCTATAAAAAGTGTTATTTGATTTTCCGACTTTCAATGACAAATGATGATTCAAGGATATTCAACCTTGAATCGGATAGACATCATTTTAAATCGGAAGTTTTATCTTCGCATAAAAAATTATTTCATAAGTATAATAATTATCGTCAGTTAACTAATTAACGTTATTTTGGCGTAATGAAGAGTTCGAGAGGAGATCGGATCAAGTAAGCTCACCTGCAAACAGAGAAGCTTGCGACCTGACACACTCAGGTGAGGGAGAAAACATCGTGACACAGTGGTCTCCGAATATGCATTCGGACCTCCAAACTCCCTCATAAGTTTGGAGTTGTCTTGGGTATTAAGAAAGCTTGTACTTAAGAAATTGTTTATTTGTTTGGAATAAGTACAACAATATTTCTTATACC
>NW_017717029.1:0-7190 GCF_001865875.1 Lupinus angustifolius
AAATTCAAGGTTTAAAAACATGTGATATAAATGAGAAATATTTTCCTTGAGAAAAGTAATTAAAATGATATTCATGCTCTTCTCCCTTGAGCAAGACAGCTCTCGCTTGAGCACGAAGTGTCTAGAGAAAACGAGTGTTTTAGCTCAGGGCGAGATAGCTCTCGCTTGAGCTAAAATAGGCACGAAGAGAACTGATTGTTTTTCTCGCTTAAGCGAGACAGCTCTCGCTTAAGCCACAAATGCCTCAAAAATGGATGTGCCCTCGCTTGAGCAAGACAGCTCTCGCTTGAGCGAGAGGGCTCCATTCAGACTTGACTTCTTTTTAAGTCGTCTGAACGATAACTCTCATATATACGAGAGCCTAATGGCATTTTTCCATCAAGAATTTGTAAACGTAAATAACTATATGAAATTCTTGAAAGTAATAACAGTAAGGAATTGCTTTGTTAAAGGCGAGGGCCAGAGGGCCTGTTTTTGGCGCCTGAGCGACCTTATTTCACCCGGGCATGGACCAGATAAGTATGTTGACCAATTTTTGATGGATTTGTCGCTTGAGTGACAGTGTCTCGCTTGGGCGAGAATCGGGAAGAGAATTGATTCTGTTTTGATGAGTTTGTCGCTGAGCGACAGTTTCTCGCTTGAGCAAGAGACATAGAATATTTTTGATTGTTTCTGATTGTTTGATTGCTTAGGCAATAGCCCTAGCTTGGGTGTGCAGTGTATTTACACTTGGGAAAGACCATAACCCAGATGATTGAGTCTGGTACCCAAAATTGACAAACTTATACAAGTACCTTTGTTCTTGCGCCTATTTAGGCCAAGGTTTCCGACTGTGATGTCATGATTAGGGCGATGCCCAAAGAAGGATTACATGATATCACGCAGCGAGGTCGTTTGACCGTAAGAGGCTTGGCCATGTGGCCGTCCAGGGTGATTCAGTGATGGTTTATTGTGGTAGGGATGTTATTCCTCTATTTACGTGTTGACGTAAGATCGGGTCCCATAAGAAGCATTCCTCCGGGAGATGTCTCAGGTTGGGCCGATCATATCAAATAATGATTAAAAGATTTAATCGGCTAACCTTGGTTAGTGTGCATACTCATTATGGATAATGAAGTAGTGGAGAGGAAATTTACGGGAGACGAACGAGCCCCGAGATGTTGAGAGGGACGATGTTGATGGCGGTGATTCGTCAGCAAAGTCTTGAGGGTGAGTCTAGGTGAGACGAGTCCCTTGTATTCCTGGATGAGGTATTTTGTTGGATCAGACAGTTCTTACAGCGCAAACTAGATGATCTCTGACAACCCCTCTTTGCAATCAGGATCAATGAGAGGGATGCCCAAAAAGTGTTTCATACGACACCGTTCTGAAATGGACAGTTCTTCAGAATAGATCGATCATATATCCTTACAAGGAATAATTTTGGTGCGTTCAAATCGGCTTGTTATGGGACCTGTACTCTTGGTTATTTCCGAATAGTAAATTGGGAGGATATTGGTGAAAGGATGGATGAAACAATAACAATCATACATTGAGATTGTGGACTTTGATCCTCATAATCTGAGATTATAACATCATTCATCGTTGTGCATTTTTTTATATGTGATGTATATATTGTGTTATTATGCGTGTCTGTCTGGATGTAATATTCCGTGTAATTCTATGTCGTCAATGAGTAATATTCATTAGATGTTTTACTCCCTTTTCTTTCTATTTTTCTTCTAGTCGCGTCTTGTTCAGATGGATCGCTCGATCAGGATTCGGAGTTACCGCTTTACAATGTCCCAAGAGGGGGCAGGGAGTAGTGATGGTCATAGATACAGCTACACAAGCCCTTGTGCCTTAGAAATAGAGATGGTGTGTCATGGATCTTTCATGCGCTTTCCCTACCATCACGAGGAGCTGGAAGCTTCCTTTACCCTGCCACCTCGTAGCCTGGCACCTGTTGTTCCGTCGACCTAGTCCGTGACCCCTCAGGGGCCAAATGCTGCAGGACCTTCCAAGAGGCGACAGACTTGGGATAATGAGATGAATTCCCTAGTATGGAGGAGAGCAGCCTGTCGGACGATGCGAAACCTCCAGGGGGATGCAAGGTTGGTGACTCCCTCGCAGCATTCGCCCTATGTTCCAGAGGAGAAGATGGCGGCAGAGGAAGACGAGCTAGCAGTTGAAGAAGATGACTACATGGAGTTGATTAAAATTGAGAACTCCATTGAATTTGTCAACCACTCCTCCGACTCGGAGATAGAGGAGGATCCAAGTTAGTGTTCCAGTACACCTGCAGATGCTGAGGCTAGCCGCTAGGATATGTTTCCATTTCTATTTTGCTTTTTGATTAGTGTACCTGTGTAGGGTATTTATTTTGTGAGTAGTTTTATTTGGGCGACGATTAGGATTCTGCCTTGTACTTCGTATCAACATTTTATGATATTCTAATGAAGTATGATTCGAAGTTATATTGAGATATTTTTATTACCATTAAGTAATGGTTTTTGATTTTCCGCATTGTATGTTACTTAAAGTGATGTTTCAAAAATGAAACGAATATAAGGAAATAAATTTTATATGGCATCATTATTTAAAATAAAATAAAAATTTACCCATTTTTGAGCAAGATTGTTTTGGAGTAATTTTCGGTGCGTTACAACATGGTATCAGAGCAGTTCTTTTCTATTCGGCCTTGGGCATGGCCTCACATGTTTTCTTCTATGACTTGTGTGCTTAATTGTTTGCTTGAATTATTTGGTTGAGAATGCGACTCATTCGTTCATATCTAATGATGTTATCAACTGATTAGCATTGCATATAGTGTCCTTACCCTATGATCTAATTGTGTCCACACCCACTAATGAACCCGTCACAGTGTCAACTATGTGCTCTGGATGCCCTATAACTTTAGATGATCTTACCTTTGCAGTAGACCTGATATGTCTACCCATAGCCCAATTTGATATCATCTTACGGATGGACTGGTTGTCTAACAACCATGTTCTCTTGAACTGCTTTAAGAAAACCATAATCTTTGGCGATCCTAAGAACCTCATTGAATCTGGTTATGATGGCAGTATATGGCTATGCACCGACTACCGACAGTTGAGTAAAGTCACCATCAAGAACAAGTACCCATTTCCAAGAATTGATGACTTAACTGATCAACTAAGAGGAGCTACCGTATTTTCAAAGATCGATCTTTGGTCAGGATACCACTAAATACGCGTGAAGTCAGAGGATATTCCGAAGACTACTTTTCGGACTCGTTATGGTAATTACGAATATCTTGTGATGCCATTTGGTGTAACTAATGCTCCTGCAGCGTTCATGGATTACATGAATCGTATTTTTCATCCATATCTCGACACATTTGTGGTCGTATTTATCGATGATATCCTGATTTATTCGAAGAATCATGAGGAACATGCGAAGCATCTGAGGATAGTGTTGCAGATGTTGAAAGACAACCAACTCTATGCCAAGCTGTCAAAGTGTAAATTTTGGTTAGAATCAGTGAATTTTCTTGGACATGTGATATCAAGTGAAGGAACTGTTGTAGACCTTACTAAAGTAGGAATGGTGATGGAATGGAATTCTCCAAAATCGGTAACAGAGATCAGAAGCTTCCTCGGTTTAGCAGGATACTATCGGAAGTTTATTGAAGGATTTTCAAAATAGGCATTGCCACTGACTACGTTAACAAGGAAAGACAAGGCTTTCGTCTGGACGGCGAAGTGTGAAGAAAACTTTCAAGAATTGAAGAAAAGATTGACTACAACACTTATGTTGATTCAACCAGACCCGAAGGGAAATTACAATGTATATTGTGATGTGTCTAAACAAGGCCTAGGTTGTGTGTTGATGCAACAACAAAAGGTGGTAGCTTATGCTTCAAGACAATTAAATACACATGAGCAGAATTATCTGACGCACGACCTGGAATTGGCTGCGATCGTATTTGCTCTCAAGATCTGGAGACATCACCTCTATGGAGTAAGACTAAAATTCTTCACTGATCACAAAAGCTTGAAGTATCTGTTCGACCAAAAGGAGCTGAATATGAGGTAGAGACGATGGATCAAATTCCTTAAGGACTATGACTCTGATCTTCAGTACCACCCTGGGAAAGCTAATGTGGTGGCTGATGCATTGAGTAGAAAGCTTATTGGCTGAAGGAAGAACCCCAGAATTCCAAGAAGGAACCGATGGAGTGCTGAGATGCAAGAACCGAGCCTGTGTGCCAAGAGACCCCGATTTGAAAATTGCAATCTTGGACGAAGCCCATAAGAGAAAACTAAGTATTCGCCCTGGAGCTACCAAGATGTATCAAGACTTGAATAAGATGTTCTGGTGGTTTGGCATGAAGAAATAAGTAGCAAAGTATGTCTCGCGTTGCTTAACATGTCAAAAGGCAAAGATCGAGCACAAGTGACCTAGAGGAGAACTTCAATCATTGGATATTCCTGTTTGGAAATGGGATAGCATTAATGGATTTTGTGAGCGGATTTCCTAAGACCCAAAAAGGTTATGATGCGGTCTAGGTGATAGTGGATCGTTTGATGATGACAACACAGTTTCTACCAATCAATATGAAGTACTCTTTGGAAAGGCTAGCGGAGTTGTATATCAAAGAAATTGTCTGATTGCCTGGTATTCCTATGAATATCATCTAAGATAGAGACCTACGTTTCACTTCGAAGTTGTGGAATGGTTTGCGAACAACTCTAGGTACCAAACTGAGTATGAGTTCAACTTACCACCCGTAGACGGATGGCCAATCTGAACGGACTATTCAATCTTTGGAAGACCTGCTGAGAGCATGTGTGTTGGAACAATCTAGAAGTTGGGTAGACTACTTGCATTTGATAGAATTCACCTACAACAACAGTTTCCATTCGAACATCGGCATGGCGCCATATGAAGCTCTTTACGGCAAAAAGTGCAGAACACCGTTATGCTGATTTGAAGTAGGGGAGAATCTGATACTAGAACCCGATGAGGTTCAGCAGACGACAGAAAAGATCATAATGATAAGAGAAAACATGAAGACTGCTCAGAGTAGGCAGAAGAGCTACTATGACAAAAGGAGGAACCCTCTCAGTTTTGATGAAGGAGATCATGTGTTCATTAGGGTGGTTCCAACGACTGGTATTGGAATAGTGCTTAAAGCCCGTAAGCTTACCCCGAAATTCATAGGACCATACCAAATCCTTAGAAAAGTCGGGTCAGTAGCTTACCTAATAGCCTTGCCACCTTTATTGTCAAACCTACATAATGTCTTCCATGTGTCTCAACTGATAAAGTAGATTAGTGATCCATTGCACATTATCGAATCCGATTTAATCCAGTTAAAGGATAATCTCACTTTTGAAACTATACTTGTTGATCGTAGTGTGAAGACATTACGAGGCAAGGAAATTGCTCTAGCAAAGGTGATTTGGAGTCAAGCAAACGGAGAAGATACGACCTGGGAAGTCGAAGATGCAATAAAAGAGTCCTACCCCTATCTGTTTTCTTAAGAGGTACGTTTCATTTTCAAGGACGAAAATCTTATAAGTGGGGGAGGATTGTAACACCGTGAATTTTCTGTGTATGTTTTCTTAATTATTTATTTTAACAACGATTAATTTTAGAAATTAATCGGTATTGAATTAGACTAAACCTTAGTTGAGTTTTAGTCTTGTTTTGTGATTTCCTATTTTGTGGTGAATTTTCATAATTGTCTGTGATGGAAAGTTTTTGAGCTGATGTTGGGCCCAAATTCGCTCGAATTCGGCTCAGTAACGTGTTTTTGAGTTCCATAGCTCGGAATCGAATTCCGATTGCGCCATTGGCTTCGAAATATTATTTCGAGTCAAGATAGACACCAAGTTTATCCAGAACGTAATTCTAATTATTTTTCACTCCGAATTCTGTGTTTCGAATTTCTAACCGTAAACTGAAATCGGGATATTTTTATTATAACATTGTACTTCGTAAGACTTTCAATGACAAATGAGGAATGGTTTAATCGAGAATGTGTCATCGAAAAGGTCGCATCATTTTCATGTAAGAAGCTTGCTTGTTAAAAAAGCAAAAATACATATTCTCTTACTAAGAAGTTTGCTTGTTAAACAAGCAAAAAGACATATTCTCTTACGCAAATTCCCCTAAATCACTCAACAAATCCTCTCACTCCACCACCATTGGACACATCACCTATGCTAGTCTAAATCTACTTACTTTGCATTAAATTTTATGATTTGATGAGGGTGAGACTCTCCTATAAATACCTCATCCCATTCTCTCATTTTTACATTAAATTTGCGATACAAACTAAAGTAGTCTTTTATTTTCTCTTCTTCATGTTCTTCTCATACTTCATAGAAAGTTATGAGTTTTTATTATGTTTTGCATAAAGTAGATTTTATATTTGTTCTTTAAGTATTTTATGAATGCATAACTAAAGGGGATGATAATAAAATCATATGAACCTTTATGTAGTTTTTGACCTTTATAAATCTTGAAATTTCTTACTTGTTCTTCGATGGAAAAACTATATCTTTGGACAAGGTTAGATGAGTTATTTGTTTGGAAATATTAGAAATTATTGTTAGTATTTGAATATGTTTAAAGGTGATGATTTTAACATCAGAGGAACCTTTAATGTGTTTAGGAAAAAGTTTGTATTTTATTCTTGAAAGTTTATGATGTTGATGAGTTGTTAATGAAAATGTTTCATTTTTAGAAAGTATTGTGTTTAAATATGGTTTAGCATATTTTACTCTTTGATTTCCAAGTTAAAATAACGATTTGAGATATAAGATGATTTAATAAAGTCTTGACTTCATAAACTTAAAGTGTTATGAAGTTTTGGATATTAATGTAGTAGAAAGTCTTACCTTAGGATTTATTTTTATGACTATGAAATTAACACATACTAACCCTTGAGGTTTTTCCTAAAAATTAGGAGGTGTTAAGATGTTCGTAAGAAATTGTTGTATTTATTTCAGTTGACTTACTTTAAAGTGGTAAGAATAAATAAAAGATGTTTAGTGTAAAATATTAAATTAAGAGTCATTCTTTTTCATGACTATGAAAATGAGGTTTTTTCCTAAAAAAAAATTAGGCGGTGTTAAGATGTTTAGGAAAAATTGTTTTAGTAGTATACTTGAAATAATGAGATTTACCTAAAAGTCTTGACTTTATAAACTTAAAGT